>NW_027206244.1:480000-584826 GCF_024711535.1 Dipodomys merriami | reverse complement strand
ACCACATTTTTTTAGATCCATTCATCTAATGAGGGGCATCTGGGTTGGTTCCATATCTTACCTATGGTAAATAATGTTGCAATAAACATAGTTGTGCTGGTAGTTTTAGTATGGTCTTGTTTGTGATCGTTTGGGTAAATGCCCAAAAGTGGGATTGCGGGGAAATAGGGGAGCTCTATGTGGAGTCTTTGGAGGAAACTCCATACTACTTTCCAAAGTGGTTGAACAAGTTTACACGCCCACCAACAATGCACTAAGATTCCTTTCTGTCCCCATCTCTTCCAGTATCTGTTGTTATTAGAGTTCTTGATTATAGCCATTCTAACTGGGCTGAGGTTGTACCTCAATGTTGGGTTGATTTGAACTTCTTTTATAGCTAGAGAGTTTGAACTTTTCTTCATATGTCTATTCGCCATCCTTCTTTCCTCTTCAGAGAAGTTTCCCTTTAAGTTTTAGCCCACTTATTTATTGGTCAGTTGTTTCTCTGAGGATTTGTTGTTGGGGTATTTAATTTTTTGAGTTCCAGGTATATTTTAGATATGAGACACTTGTCTGTTGTATGGCTAATGAAGGTGTTCTCCCAAACCGTGGGCTTTCTATCGATCTTGCTAGCTATGTTCTTTGCCTTGCAGAAGCTCTGGAATTTCATGCAATCCCATTTGTCCAACCTTTCTTTGATTTGCTGTGTTTCTGGGTCTCTATTAAGAAAATTTCGGCCTGTGCCAAGGAGTTCTAAGTTTTCTCCTATTCCATCCTATAATGTTTTCAGAGTGTCTGCTTTGACTCTGAGGTCTTTGATCCATTTGGAGTGGTTTCTGGTGCAGGGTAATATATAAGGATCCAGCTTTAGTTATCTACAATTGATTAACCAATTTTGCCAGCACCATTTACTGAAGAGGCTGTTTTTCTTCCATTCTAATTATTTCGGTTTCTCATCGAAGATTAGATGGCTATATATCTGTAGATTCAATTCTATTCCATTGGACCTGAGGTCTGTTCTTGTGCCATTACCGAGTTGTTTTGATTACTAGCACAGTTTGAAATTTTGCATTGCTATTCCTCCACTTTTCTTTCTGTTAGTGATCTTTTATGCTATTCAGGGTCTTTTCTTGTTCCCTATGAATTTTTGGATTGTCTCTTCTATTCCTTGAAGAATGAAATAGGGATATTTTTAGGTATTGCATTGAATTTGTAGATATGCTCCTGTTAAAATGTTTTAACTCATCTTGTTTTAGTTTCGGCATGTCGAAAAGGTTATGGTCGGTTGTGGGGCCTGAACTCTGGGCCTGGGCGCTGTTCCTCAGCTCTTCAGCTCAAGTCTAAAACTGCTGATCTAAACAACAGCATATATCAACTAGATTTAACAGACACCTATTGAATATTTCACCCAGCAGCATCAGAATACAAGTTTTTCTCTGCAGAACATAGAATATTTTCCAAAATAGACCACATTTCAGGTCACAAAGCATTCATGTCCAAATTCAGAAACATTGAAGTTGTACCTTACATTCGCTCACATCACAAGGGAATGAAAAGGTCCATTTCTGCCAAGGTCTCAAACTTATTAGCATAGTTTTGATAAGTATTCCCTTTTACTTTTCTTAATCTTGGTTATTGCTCTGGTGATGTTTCCATTTTAATCTCTGAGTTTATTTATTTGGGTGAGTTTTCTTCTTTTTCTGATAAGATTTGCTAAGGGTCTTCCAAATGTGTTAATTTTTTCTAAGACCTAACTCTTTGTTTTGTTGATGCTCTCTATGGTTTTCTTGGATCCTAATTCAATTAATTCTGATTTAATTTTAATTATTTCTTTCCATCTCAATGATTAGGGTTTATCTTGCTGCTCTTTTTCAAGAAGGTTCAGATGTCTCATTAAATTTTTGGTTTTAGATCTCTCCAATTAGTTGATGTAGATACTCAAAGCTATAAACTCGCCTCTGCCTACTGCCTTTGCTCTGTCCCAGAAGAGCTGGTAATTTGTGTGCTCATTTTTGTTGAATATCGTGAACATTTGAATTTCCTTTCTAAACTCTTCCCTGAATCACTGGTGATTCAACAGTGTGTTGTTCAGCCTCCATATGTTACAGGACTTTCTTTGGTGGTTTTTGGTGTTGAGGTCTAATTTTTTTCCCTAGTGATGTGAGCGAATGTAAGGTACAACTTCAATGTTTCTGAATTTGGACATGAATGCTTTGTGACCTGAAATGTGGTCTATTTTGGAAAATATTCTATGTTCTGCAGAGAAAAACTTGTATTCTGATGCTGCTGGGTGAAATATTCAATAGGTGTCTGTTAAATCTAGTTGATATATGCTGTTGTTTAGATCAGCAGTTTTAGACTTGAGCTGAAGAGCTGAGGAACAGCGCCCAGGCCCAGAGTTCAGGCCCCACAACCGACCAAAAAAATCCCTCTGCCACATCTGCCTTGCTTGCTTTGACTTCCCTCATGTTGGCATACTAGGAGGCCAGCATAAGTTGAAGCTCCAGAAACCTTTTGGATAGGAAAAGAAACCAATGCATGAGAAGTGAGGGTGTTTTAGAACAGATTTGGAGCTGAACACAGGCAGGAGGGCTCGTGGCTTCAGCCTCTGCTGTCTTTTGAATCGTTGCCCAGTTACCAGCTATAAGTTTTTGCTCCAAAATCAATGTGGCAAAGTCTGCAATTCTTATTGACTCATCCCCATACACAGACCTAGTTAGGCATCCAGAATGACTTAAAATATAGATTTCCTAAATCAGAGAAATCTGTACCAGAGTAAATGGGCAGAAAGAATTTCATTTAATCAGGTTCAATTCATTTTTATTTGCTTATAGTTTAACTGAGAGAACAATATCAAACTAACCAAGCTTTCACAAAATCAAAATATCCAAGCAACTACATTTTACAGGAAGTAAATATTCACAGCACTAATCCGAATTTCTGAAGAGGTGGTGCTCTCAGAAAATAAGGAATTAGGGTTCAGGACACATGTCAGACACATTTCACAACAGCATCAAAATTAAATTCATTACCACAGGTGGCAAAAGTTGCTTACTCTCAGCATGTAAGTACATGCCATTTTTTTCTGGTCCTTACTAAAAAAGATGGAAGAGTTTGATTTCCCTTCTCAATTTCAATGTTCAAATTCACATTTTCTTCTAAGGGAGTCATTTATCTCACACACCTGACAATACAGAATATGTCTTCAAACCAGTGTCTTCTGGGCATCTGGGAGCAAAATAGGAAGAATAAAACAGGCTACAGGAAGCTTGATTGTTCAGGAATAAATCATGTTTGTACTTCTGCTTTTTCTATTTAATTGTGAAAATACCGTACAGAAAGGTTACAATTACCTTAGCAAGGTAATTAGTACATTTCTTTTCAAGCATTGTTGCCATGAAAAGACGTGATGGCACAGCTAAGCTAATTTGGGAGTGCTTGTCCTTTCCAGCACCCAGGTGGGAAGATGGTTAGTTGGGAGGGGAGAAAGGTCTTAGAGTTTCAGAAAAAGGCAAAAGAATTGTGCATGGTTTTTCTTCTCAAAAAAAAAAAACCTTTAAATAAGATACATTATTCTCTTCACACACACAAAAAAACCATACAGTAGTCCCCTTCACTGTAATTTCCCCTTCTGTAGTTAGTTACATGTGCTGAACTGTGCTCTGAAAAGATTACACGGTAAAACATCTCATATTTTGAAAGAAACCACATTCACATAATACCTTTTTTTGGGGGGTGGGGGGTTCTTTTGGAGATAAAGTTTCACTGTATATCTCTTTGATTACTTTCCTGCCTAGGCTTCTGTTTCCTGGAATTACAGGTATGCACTTCCACATCCATTTCACATTACTTGATTTTTTTACAGTATATTGTTACAATTTTTCTATTTTTATTAGTTACTGTTATTATTGTCTTACTGTACCCAATTTATAACTGAAGCTTTATTGTAGCTATATTTGTCTGGGTAAAAGCATAAAATGGTCATCTTGGTATTTACAGTGTTGCTTCCAGAACTGATTGAGTATACTAAAATCAGCATAGGCTCTAATCCCATATAGAAAATAGCATAGTATGTCATACAAAGTAAGTTACACTTTAAATCACGTCAAGGTTATATATATTACCAACATACATGTAACAGTATGTAAATAGTTGCTCTTTTGAATATTTGGGGAACAAGTTTTTTCCTGAATATTTTAAATTTCTGGTTGATTGAACACCTAGATGTGGAAATTCTGGATACTGAGGGTTAACTCCATAAAGTACTTCATTGATTATAGGTATCAACTTGAAATGTATATCCAGAGGCTAAACAGGAACTACTGTAAAGATCAAAATGAAACTTGAAACACTTATTTTGCCACAATTATTCATTAAATAAAATGTGGATAAACATGATTCTGTACCTTTTCCTCCTCCTCCTCCTCTTCCTCCTCCTCCTCCTCCTCTTCCTCCTCCTCTTCCTCCTCCTCCTCCTCCTCTTCCTCCTCCTCCTCCTCCTCCTCTTCCTCCTCCTCCTCTTGTTCTTCTTGTTCTTCTTGTTCTTCTTCTTGTTCTTCTTCTTGTTCTTCTTGTTCTTCTTCTTGTTCTTGTTCTTGTTCTTGTTCTTGTTCTTGTTCTTGTTCTTCTTCTTGTTCTTGTTCTTCTTGTTCTTCTTCTTGTTCTTCTTCTTGTTCTTCTTCTTGTTCTTCTTCTTGTTCTTCTTCTTGTTCTTCTTCTTGTTCTTGTTCTTGTTCTTGTTCTTGTTCTTGTTCTTCTTCTTCTTCTTCTTCTTCTTCTTCTTCTTCTTCTTCTTCTTCTTCTTCTTCTTCTTCTTCTTCTTCTTCTTCTTCTTCTTCTTCTTGTTCTTGTTCTTGTTCTTGTTCTTCTTGTTCTTGTTCTTCTTGTTCTTGTTCTTGTTCTTGTTCTTCTTCTTCTTCTTCTTCTTCTTCTTCTTCTTCTTCTTCTTCTTCTTCTTCTTCTTCTTCTTCTTCTTCTTCTTCTTCTTCTTCCTCTTCCTCTTCCTCTTCCTCTTCTTCTTCTTCTTCTTCTTCTTCTTCTTCTTCTTCTTCTTCTTCTTCTTCTTCTTCTTCTTCTTCTTCTTCTTCTTCTTCTTCTTCTTCCTCCTCCTCCTCCTCCTCCTCCTCCTCCTCCTCCTCCTCCTCCTCCTCCTCCTCCTCCTCCTCCTCCTCCTCCTCCTCCTCCTCCTCCTCCTCCTCCTCCTCTTCTTCTTTTTCTTCCTCCTCCTCTTCTTCTTCATGCTGAAGTTCCAGCACAGGGCATTGCATATGCTAGGCTTGGTCACTTACACAGTTGTACATCCCAACCCTCTAGAGCTTCTAAAAAGCTAGTTTGAGCATTTCACAATGTTTAATAATCAACACAAATTTTCATTTTCCTTTCTAGGCTCCCGAGCAGGGAAAAGTGGGATGGGGGAATAAATGGGATAGTCACTAGGGAAAATTTTGCTGATTATCATATTTTTGTTCATATGCCATTTAAAAATATATCACCATATAATTTAAATCATGTTTTTATTATTTCTTCATAGGAACGAAGTTCAACTAATTTTTTTTATGTATAAAGTTCACAATGCTGTCTCTATAAGAATCTTTTAAAAAATTCTTTTGACATGACTTCTACAATCTCCAAAGAGGTAAAACTTAAGTCTATATATTAAATATTCTAATCGTCATATTAAATAATTAAGAAGGGCAAATCAATAGAAACAATGAAAACTATGTCAAAGATAATGAACAGGACAATTACCGATCAAACAAATGCTTATCATCTTTGAGAACAACAGTCTGAGAATGTGCAGAATTACTGACAGGACAATGTTTGAATTAAAAGGAAAGTGGAAAACCCTTAAAATATTGAAAGAAAAAGATGCGCCAATATGTCATGCCTGTAATCCTAGATGCTCAGGACGCTCATTAATGGCAAAAGAAAAGCAAGAATAAACTAGATAACATCAGATGAACAACTTTAATAATTCAAAGGCCACTATAACAGAAGTGAAAATATATCCAACAGATACAGGGCACATATTTGTTAATACTACAATGATCCTGTGTCTTAAGTATTTTTATATCTTATAATTCTCTCTCCATATATTTTTTTGGGGTCCAGTCATGGGGTTTGAACTCTGTGCCTGGATGCTGTCCATCAGCTCTTCAGCTCAACGCTAGTGCTCTACCACTTGAGCCATAGCGCTACTTGTGGATTTATTCTTTTCGCTTATGTGGTGCTGAGGAATTGAACTCAGGGCCTCAAGCATGCAAGGTAAGCACTCTACCACTGAGCCACCTTCCCAGCCCTAATTCTATATATTTCTGAATAGTATATTTCTTTTTTTTTAATTGTGGAAATACTGTACAGAGATCTTACAATTACATGAGCAAAGTAATGAGTACATTTTTTATCAAGCATTTTTGCATCGTCCTCTGTCTCCCTTTCACATCCATTCTCATCCCCCCACCACGTGTCCCCCTATCTTCCCCCCAGGCCAAAGTTGTAAAGTTAATTTTTCAACATAACGACTTGTATAGCTCATTGTTGCTATGGGTCCATCTGTATCCCTATTTAAACTATTAGTTTCTTCCCTTCCCCTCCACAAATTATACCAACATCAAATACAGTGAAAACAGGGGTTATATTGTGGGGATCGGACATACAAACCAACAAAGAAATCATCTTATGAATGTTAGAAACAATCACAAGAAAGAGAGAAAAAACATTTGAATACTTATATTGGGGTTCATTTCACCTAATATCAACTTATCTGACCGTTTCTGCTTGTCTCACAAATATACCTTATTGCAAATAAGGGAAACCATGAGAACTATGTTTCATTGGGCCTGGCTTACTTCACTTAAATAAATTTTTCCAAGTCTTTCCATTTCCTAATAAATGGGGCAATGTCATTCTTTCTGATAGAGGCATAGAATTCCATTGTGTATATATACCACAGTTTCTTAATCCATTCATCTACTGAGGGGCATCTGGGTTGCTACCATATCTTATCTATGATAAATAATGCTCCAATAAACATTGTCGTGCTGGTAGCTTTAAAATAATCATGTTTGTATCATTCAGGTAAATGCTCAAAAGTGGGATTGCTGGGAAATAGCGGAGCTCTATGTGGGGTCTTTTGAGGAATCTCCATACTATATTCCAATGTGGTTGAACAAGTTTACACACCCACCAACAATGCACTAGGGTTCCATTCTGCCCACATATCATACAGAATCTGTTGTTAGAGTTCTTGATTGTAGCCATACTCACTGGGGTGAGGTGGAATCTGAATGTTGTTTTGATTTGCATTTCTTTTATAGCTAGGGAGGTTGAGCATTCCTTCATGTGTCTATTGGCCATTCTTCTTTCCTCTTCAGAGAAGTTTCTCTTTAAGTCTTTAGCCCACTTACTTATTGGGCAGTTGTTTCTGTGAAGATTTGTTGTTAAGGGATTTAATTTTTTGAGTTTCAGGTATATTTAAGATATGGGACCCTTGTCCATTGTATGGCTAGTGAAGATCTTCTCCTAATTCTTGGGCTTTCTATTGAACTTGCTAGCTTCATCCTTTGCCATGCAGAAACTCTGCAATTTCATGCAATCCCATTTGTCCAAACTTTCTTTGATTTGTTGTGCTTCTGGGTCTCTTTAAAGAAAAATTTGACCTGTGCCAAGGAGACTTAGAGTTTCTCCAATTCCATTCTGTAATGTTTTCAGAATGTCTGCTTGGACTACAGGTCTTTGATCCATTTGGAGTTGATACTGGTGCAGGGTGATATATAAGGATCTAGCTTTAGTTTTCTACAAGTAGTTAACCAATTTGGCCATCACCATTTCCTGAAGAGGCTGTCTTTCTTCCATTTTAATTTTTTAGCTCCCTTATCGCAGTTTAGATGGCTATAGGTCTGTAGGTTCATTTCTGCATTTTCAATTATATTCCTTTGTTCCTGAAGTCTGTTCGTGTGTCAGTATCAAGCTGTTTTGATTACTGGGGTGTTGGAGTAGAGTTTGAAATTTGGTATTCATTTTCCTCCAGCACTTTTTTTTCTGCTTTTGATGATTTTTGCTATTCGGGGTCTTTTATTGTTCCGAATGAATTTTTGGAATGCCTCTTCTACTTCCTTCAAGAATGAGGTTGGAATATTGATAGGGGTCACATTGAAGTTGTAGATAGCCTTTGCAAGTATTGCCATTTTCACGATGTTGATCCTTCCAATCCAGGAGCATGGGAGGTTTTTCCACTTTCTAATTTCTGTTTTGATTTCCTTTTTTAGATTTTTAAAGTTTTCATCAGCCAGGCACTGATTGCTCGTGCCTGTAATCCTAGCTACTCAGGAGGCTGTGATCTGAGGATCATGGTTAAAAGCTAGCCAGGGCAGGAATGTCTGTGAGACTCTTATCTCCAATAAACCACTAGAAAACCGGAAGTGGTGCTGTGCCTCAAGTGATAGAGCTCTCGCCTGGTGCTGAAGAGCCATGGGACAGCACCCAGGCCCACAGTTCAAGACCCGTGACTGACAAAAAATAAAAAAGTTTCATCATAAAGATTCTTCACTTTTTGCTTAATTCCTAGGCTTTTTATTGGGGGGGGGTTATCATAGATGGAGTTGTTTTCCTTGTTTGAGCCACACTTTTCTCATTGTTGGATTAGAGAAAAGCCATTGTCTTTTAGGGTTAATTTTATAACTGGCTACTTTGCCAAGTTTTGAATCATTATGAGTAATTTGGGAGTGGAGTCCATGGGATACTTTAAATACAAGATCATGACATCTGCAAAGAGGGAGAGTTTTACTTCATCTTTCCCTATTTGGATCGATTTTATGTTTGCATCTTGTCTTATTGTTGTAGCTTGGCATTCTAATACTAAATTGAAAAAAAGTGGAGAGAGTGGACATCCTTGTCCTCTTCTTTTTTTATTGTGAAAATACCGTACACAGGGGTTACAATTACATGGGCAAAACAATGAATACATTTCTTATCAAGAATTGTAGCATCCTCCTTTGTTTTTTTTCCCCATCCCTTCACATACTCCCCCCGCGTCCACCCAATCCTCCCCCTGCTCACCAAAGTTGTAAATTTTGTTTTTGACATAACGACTTGTATATCTAATTGTTGTAATGCAATGGGTCCACCTGTATCCCTATTTAAATTATTTGATTTTCCCCTTCCCTCCACAAATTATAACATCATCAAATACAGTGAAAGCAGGGGTTATACTGTCGGGGAGGGACATACAAAGCAACCAAGAAATAATCTTGCAAATGTGTTAGAAATAATCGAATAAAAGAAAAAAAAACACTTGAATACATATCTTAGGATTCATTTCCCTAACATCAAATTATCTGATCTTTTATGCTTTACTCAGACATACACCAGATATTGCTAATAAGGTAAACAATGGGACCTATGTTTTGTGGGGGCCTGGCTTACTCACTTAATATAATTTTTTTTCCAAGCCCTTCCATTTCCTAACAAATGGGGCAATGTCATTCTTTCTGATGGAGGCATAGAATTCCATTGTGTATATATACCACATTTTCTTGATCCATTCATCTACTGAGAGGCAACTGGGTTGGTTCCGTATCTTACCTGTAGTAAATAATGCTGCAATAAACATAGTCGTGATGGTAACTTTGGACTTGTTTGTGAACATTTGGTTAATGATGCACAGGCCGTAATTTTCTTAATAGAGACCCAGAAACACAACAGATCAAAAAAATGTTGGATAAATGGAATTGCATGAAATTGCAGAGCTTCTGCATGGCAAAGATCATAGCTAGCAAGATCAATAGAAAGACCACGAATTGGGAGATGATCTTCACTAGCCATACAACGGACAAGGGTCTCATATCTAAAATATACCTGGAACTCAAAAAAAAAAATAAATCCCCCAACAACAAATCTTCAAAGAAACAGCTGCCTAATAAGTAAGTGGGCTAAAGACTTAAAGAGAAACTTCTCTGAAGAGGAAAGAAGGATGGCCAATAGACACATGAAGAAATGCTCAACCTCCCTAGCCATGAAAAAATGCAACTCAAAACAACATTGAGATACCACCTCACTCCAGTTAGAATGGCTAAAATCAAGACCTCTAATAACAACAAATGCTGGAAGGGATGTGGATAGAAGGGAACCTTACTGCAATGTTGGTGGGAGTGTAAACTTTTTCAACAACTTTGGAAAGTAGTATGGAATTTCCTGAAAAGGCTCCACATAGAGCTCCCCTATGACCCAGCAATCCGTTGTCCCCTTCTTGATTTAAGAGGAAATGGCTTTAGGTTTTCACCATTAAGTATAATGATAGCTGTAGGTTTGTCATATACAGCCTTTATTCTATTGAGGAATGATCCCTGGATTCCTAATTTTTCCAGAGCCTTCATCATAAAGGGTTTGTTGGATGTTGTCAAATGCTTTTTCTCAAACAATTGAGATAACCATGTGGTTCTTATTCGTTTTCTTGTTGTTGCGATATATTAATTGATTTGTGTATATTGAACCAACTTTGCATCCCTGAAATCAATCCTGTTTGATTGTGGTGTATTCTTTTTTGGATGAATTGTTGAAGTCGATTGACCAAAAATTTGTTGAGAAGTTTTGCATCAATGTTCATCAAAGAAATGTGTTTAAAGTTCTCTTTTTTTATGATTCCCTGCCTGGTTTGGGGGATGAGGGTTTTGATGGCCTCATTGAATAAGTTCTGTAGTGCACGTTCTCTTTCAATTACATTGAAGAGTTGGAATAGTATTGGTGTGAGCTCTGCTTTGAAGGCCTTGTAGAATTCTGATGTAAATCTTTCTGGTCTTGGGCTTTTTTTAGATGGGACTTCTCTTATTGCTGTTTCTATCTCAATGTTTGATATGTGCCTGTTAAAATGGTTTAACTCATCTTGCTTTAGTTTCAGCATGTCAATATTTGCTATGAAAAGGTCGATTTCTGTCAAGTTCTCAAACTTACTAGCATAGTTTTGAGAAGTATTCCCTTTTAAAGTTCTGAATCCTGGTTGTTTCTCTGGTGATGTTTCCATTCTCATCTCTGAGTTTATTTATTTGGGTGAGTTTTTTTTTCTTTTTCTGATAAGATTTGTTAAGGATCTGTCAATTTTGTTAATTTTTTCAAAGAATCAACTCTTGGTATTGTTGATTCCATTTTTTTTGGTTCTAATTCATTTAATTCTGATTTAATTTTAATTATTTCTTTCCATCTACTGCTTTGGCATTTATCTTGCTGTTCTTTTTCAAGGAGGTTCAGATGTGTCATTAAATTGTTGGCTTCATATCTCTCCAACTTGCCTCTGAGTACTGCCTTTTCTGTGTCCCAGAGGAGCTGGTAATTTGTGTGTTCGTTTTGTTGAAGATCATGAACACTTGAATTTCCTTTCTAATCTCTTATGCGACTTACTCGTGATTCAACAGTATGTTGCTCAGCATCCATGTGTTACAGGACTTTCTTTGGTGGTTTTGGCTTTGGATTCTAATTTTATTTCCTGTGGTCTGAGAGAATGCAAGGCATAATTTCAATGAATTTGGACTTTTGTTTTGTGACCTAAAATGTGGTCAGTTTTTAAAAATATTCTATGTGCTGCTGCTGAAAATATTCTATGTGCTGATACTGCTGGGTGAAATATTCGTTAGATGTCTTTTAAATCTAGTTAATCCTTGCAGTTGTTTAGATCTGCAGTTTGTTGAGTTTTTGCTGAGTTGATCTATGTACTGTGGATAGTGGTGTGTTAAAGTTCCCAACAATTAATGTCTTTGGATCTATGTGAGCTTTAAGGGAAATATTGTTTCTTGGATAAATTTGTGTGCTCCGTTGTTTGGCAAATAGATATTTAGAATTGTAATATCCTCCTAAAGGAGCATACCCTTAATTAATATGTAGCGACCTTCTTTTTCTCTTCTCACTAATTTTAATTTGAAGCCTTTTTTATCTGATATTAGGATTGCAACTCCCACCTGTATATGGGGGACATTTGCTTGGTATATTTTGTTCCAGTCTTTCACTTTCAAAATATGTTTGTTTTTATGGGCAAGGTGTGACTCCTGAAGGCAGCAGATAGAAGGATTTTGCTTTTTAATCCAACTAGACAGTCTATGTCGCTTAATTGGAAAGTTAAGTCCTGTAATGTTGAGAGATGGGACTGAGAAGTATTTTTTTATTTGGAAAATGCCATACAGATCGTTTACAATTACATGGACAAGATAATGAGTACATTTCTTATCAAGCATTGTTACCTCCTCCTTTGTTTCCCCTTCCCATCCCTTCCCTTACCCCCATTACCTAATCCCCTCCCCCCACCAAAGTTGTAAAGTTCATTTTTCAGCATAACGACTTGTACATTTCATTGTTGCAATGGTTCCACCTGTATTCCTATTTAAACGATTAGTTTTTTCCCTTCCCCTGTACAAATTATACTAACATCAAATACAGTGAAATCTGAGTTATTTTTGTTATGTTAAAAAACGAACTTTACAACTTTGGCCCGGGAATGGGGGAGGGAGGGTGTGGGGATCAGTGTATGGGGAGATGAAAGGGATTGAAGGGGAAACAAAGGAGGAGGCAACAATGCTTGAAAAGAAATATACTCAATACCTTGCCATTGTAATTGCAACTCCTTGGTACGGTATTTTCACAATAAAAAAAAACTTCAAAAAATATTTATCCCTTAATATAATTCAAATACCAATCAAGAGTAATTTTATATAATCATTACAATTGTCATTTTATTACTATCATAAAACAGAATAAAATACCAGTCCCAATTATTACCTACATATCATTAGTCTTAATTCCTAATCATTATCTAAATATCTTAAACAATCTAAATAGTCATGTCTTTAATATAGACATAAATATTCTATCCTTTTTACTTAACATTTTCCAGGGGCATATATTCATGTTTCATTTTTTAAATTTTTTATTTTATTTTTATTTTTTGTGAACATACTGTGCAGAGAGGTTACAATTACATGGGCAAGATAATGAGTACATTTCTTATCAAACATTGCAGCTTCCTCCTTTGTTTACCCTTCACATCCCTTCCTAGCCTTCCCTCACCCCCCCCACTCAATTCTCCCCCCCCACCAAAATTGTAAAGTTCGTTTTCCATATGACAACTTGTACTTCTCTTTGTTGCAAGGGGCCACCTGGATCCTTAAACGACTTGTTTTTCCCCATCTCCTCCACAATTTATACCGACATCAAATATAGTGAAAGCAGGGGTTATACTGTGGGGGAGGGACATATAAAGCAACAAAGAAATAATCTAATAAATGCGTTAGAAACAAATGCATGAAAGAAAAAAAACATTTAAATACATATCTAAGGGTTCATTTTCCTTGCATCACACTAAATCTACCAGCACAACTATGTTTATTGCAGCATTATTTACCATAGCTAAGATATGGAACCAACCCAGATACCCCTCAGTAGATGAATGGATCAAGAAAATGTGGTATATATACACAATGGAATTCTAAGCCTCCATCAGAAAGAATGACATTCCCCCATTTATTAGGAAATGGAAAGGCTTAGAAAAATTATAATAAGTGAAGTAAGCCACTCCCAAAGTAACATGGGTCCCATTGTTTCCCTTATTTGCAATATCTAGTATATGTATGAGTCAAGCAGAAAAGGTCAGATAATATATTCATGTTTCTAAGAAATGTTCACAGCAGTTAAAAATACTTTTGTGAAATTAATGTGATTCATGTTGTTGTTGTTGTTGTTTGTAAGGCCTGGACATTGTCCCTAAGCCTTTTTGTGCTCATGGCCAGCACTGTAGTACTTGAAGCAAAGGGCTAATTGCTGTTTTTGAGTGGTTAATTGGAGACAAGAATCTAACATGAACTTTTCTGTCGGGGCTAGATGTGAAAACAGCTGCTAGATCTCAGCAGCCAGAGGAGCTAGAATTATAGGTGTGAGTTACTGGCACTTGGTTTGATGATTTTTTTAATTTTAATTATGTTTGAAGATGTTTGTTTCACTCTAATGCACACAATTCTATACATAAATATATATATATATATATACATATGTATGATGACAAATTCCCTCTAAAAATGTATAAATTTCCACACATAACATTTATACACACACACACATACACACACACACACACACAAACACACACAAAAACTTTTATGCTACTATTTTTTACCCTTTTCATGTCAAAGATATATAGTCTATTTTTCCAAAATTTTTCTAGAGTAAAGTGACTAATATTTCAATAGAAAGTAGAATATATTATTTTCAAGGTAATTTTAGATATACACATGATCTTGTAGTAATATTTATAGTATATTACTTGAAAAAGTTGTGTTCAAACCCTTAAATATTTGTGTGTAATGACAGGGAGAGAGGAAGTTAATTCATACTGGTTAGGAATGTGCAATACTTCAAAAATCGGTTCAACAATTTGTTATAAGCACATAGTCAAGCTACCTGATATGGCTTAGTTTTTTTATTTCTTTATTTATTCAAAATTTTAACATGAATGCATGCACAGTGGTAATATTAAAATTATTAATCAAAATACAAATAATACAAAATCATAGACACATACCAGGCTTTCAATAATTAGCACTTATTATGCTAATAATAATTTTGTTGAAGATGATGGTGACCAGAGTGACCCTGATAATGACAATGTTATGATTGAAAAGGAAAAATTTTTAGACATCTTTGAAGCTAGATTTCCCACATTGAATACATAATAATAAACAGAGTTGGATTACATACAATAAGAATAACAAGAGGAGAGTTTCAATATCAAGAAATACAATCACATAATCAGGTGAGACAGTAAATCCATATGTGATTTTTGCAGTCTCTCTAATGTCTATTCACTCTTCTTGTTGGTATTGTTTGCTTATAAATAAAATCGTTTATTTCCACATGTTTATTATCCCACATAGATAAAATATAATAATCTGAGTGCTTTGTTATCAAATGTTCTTGTTTTTTCTAGCCTTGGGAACTTAGGAGAAACCCTTTCACCACCCACATAGCCAGTTGCTTAGTTATATATCCTTAGAAGGTAACAACACATACCTCAAGCATGCTTCACTCATTAGGCAGAAATCCTTATTCAGTTTTAGTTTCTTTCCAGTTCACTGAAGAAAATCTATGTATAAATTTATGAAGAACACTTGGCAACACATACAGCAATAAGAAAATTTTGATGGACTAAGATTAGTTTTCAACCTAGTGTGATTAGTTCAAGTAACATTCTCATCTAGATACTATTCAATAACGAATGTTTTCCAGTGATATGTTGAGTATGTTCTTCAATGCAACTGTAGACACATGACCCAATTTACATAATACCACTTACATATCTGTAGTTGCCTTCAAAGGACACAGCCCTTAGAGCCAGGAGGTAAAATATATTTTTATTTCTGCATGAAACAATTTGTGACTTTATACCAACAAACTGAATTTGACTCTTTCCTTATTTGTAAACTAGGGTGGAAAATGTAAGGACTCGTCACTTTTCCTTTTTCTTGCTCTAGGAGTAAGCAAATGTATTCTTCAATATTTCTGGTAGATTACATCCATTTATAGATGAGAAATGTAAGGCCAACAGTCAATGTAGTGAGTAAATAATGATACTAGAATTTGTGTCTGAGCTCTTCCCTCTGCATACTTACAAGGAGCAGTAATTTGTTGATGGAGAGGACCAATATGTAAAGACAATGGGGAAAAAACATACTTTGTAAATAGCTGTTTAAGACTAGGTGACCAGTGATGAGTACATGAAACAGACTTGTGTCAGGGGCATAAAAAGGAGTACATAGAAATCATATTAGTGCTGGGCGCCAGTGGCTCATGTCTGTAATCCTATCTACTCAGGAGGCTGAGATCTGAGGATCACGGTTCAAAGCCCGCCAGGGCAGAAAAGTCCATGAGACTCTGATCTCCAATGAAAACCACTAGAAAACTCGAAAATAATGCTGTAGCTCAAGAGGTAGAGTGCTCTCCTTGAGCTGAAGAGCACAGGGACAGCACACAGGCCCAGAGTTCCAGCTCCATGACCAACCAAAAAAAAAAGAAAGAAATCAAATTAGTAACAGAAACTAAGAAAATCTTGATCGTTCATCTTATATAATGGGTGGAGTAGAAGGGTAAGAAGAAATCTAAAGGGTTCTACATCTATGACCAGGCAAATGTGTTAGTGATATTCTTGGCGATAAGGATTACAGGTGAAAATGATGGATTTAGGGGAAAAAACTCTCTGATAATTCTAAAGTTTATATTAAACAGATGCAAAGATAGGTCTGTTTAGATATCATCAAAATATCCATGACCATGAATATGAAAAAGAATGATAAAATTGGGGACATTATTAAAAGGAAGAGGAAAAGAAAAGTTATGACATAAGTGTAGCATTGTGAGCACCAGTGTGGACAAGATTGGAAGAAAGAGATAAGGAAACAAGAAAGTAATAAAAACAGATTTACAGAAGTGAAGAAAGGAAAGAATTTGCAGGAAGAAAAGGTCAAAACTGTTACAGAGACATTGAAGGAAATATGCTATTTGGATTTGAAAACTAAAAGGACATAGACAAGTTGTTTTTTTTTTTTTTTTTTTTTTTTTTTTAGGGGCAGGGGGTCCGGTCATGGGACCTGAACTCTGGGCCTGGGCACTGTTCCTCAGCTCTTCAGCTCAAGGCTAGTGATCTAACACTTGAGTCACAGCGCCACTACCGGTTTTTTCTTTTTTGCTTATGTGGTGCTGAGAAATCGAACCCAGGGCCTTAGGCATGCAAGGGAAGTACTCTACCACTGAGCCAACTTCCTAGCCTGATAGACAAGTTCAATAAGAATAGTGTTTTGGTGAACTGGTAGAGATGTAAGTCATATTGATGAAATTTTGTGATATGAATGTGAAGCCATAAAATTCCAGATCCATGAATTCAACAAATCCTGTTGATTTTAAATGTTAGGAACAAATGCTTTTATCCTGACCTTAGAAGTATTATACAGATGTAACTGTCATGAACTTTACTTAGATATATTCTGTGAATATTTTTGAAGACTGTTTAACCAGGAGATTATGGTTGAACTATAGCACAGACAAGCCTAATTTGCCCTACAGTTCCAATGAGTGATCCATGTATCTACATCAGTTTGGAATTTTATTGAAATATTGTTAGCTATGTTTGGTTATCTTTTCAGACTATTCATTATAAACATAGGACAATACCACCAAGTAAAGTTTGAACATTCAGTTTTACTGATGTTACTGAACACTCTGCAAATTGATTCTTCTTTAGAATAGAAAATGCCTCAATAGCCATTGATATGTCATAACTGTCATATACTCTATTTAAATATAATTCTTGTTAGGGATATCTCCATGCTGAAATAACCCTCTCAATGAACCTGCCACAAATTCTTATATGTAGGAAGTGCTCTTATAAACTTCAAGCTTTTATTGAATGGAAGAGTTCAGACATTACCCTCACCACAACGACTAAATGCCTAAAAAGATAAGACATTTTGTTTTACTACCTTTCTTTTATTTTCTGATACACATATGCATTTAGGGAAGGATTCTGATGTAACAATAATACAATGGTGACTTGTAATAACACAACATCTAGGATCTAGTGTTAATTCAGTTACTTACTAATAAGCTCCAAAGTGTGTGGATATTTTTATTTCTCCTGGGTAAACTAATGAGCTCCAAGAAAATATCCCTAAGGAGCCTTTCAATTCAGATATCACTGTTTGTCTCAAAATGCCTTAAATTCTACACCCTCTAATGTGGGCATAGAGTTATACTGTGGAACTTTTCTCCTCAGAGAGTGAGTACTACCCTATTGGTTAACATGGACAAAGTACCTTCATACATAGACTGGGTGTTTGCAAACAAGAAGTGGTATTTGAACAATGTTTTTAGCAGTTTGCACAGAAGAAATGGAAATAGAGCAACTGTGAAATCAAAAGGAACATGCAAAAAGACAAAGGTACAAAGTAGAATGTGCCAAGGAAATGCTGATGTGCAATTTCAAATAATGTGCTCAGGTGTGAGGGTGTGTTCAAAGTATAGCGTCAGAGAATATACTTGGATATCTTGAGAAAAAAACTGCATTAAACTATTCTGGGATTATCATACAAGTACAAACTCGTTACACTGACTCTCTAATCAGTCACAACATCATTAATTTAGGGAGTATTTTCCAAGAGCATACTGAGAAAAAGAGGACTCATCACAATTATTGTTCAGGTTGATGTAACGACAATCACATAAAGTTTCTTAGAAGTCTTCATATATTTTGGAGCATTAAAGTGGTAAAAAGCCAAGTAAATATTTTGCATGTATCTAAATTAAGTGGGACATATTATATTGGTGTCTCTTTAACTTGGATGTTATATTGTACTCTAAGTTGGGACAATGATCTGCTTTCAGTTATTTTCTTCTCTTCCCCTTCTTTTGCCCTTCCACATAATGAGACATACTTGAGCTTGCATTTTTAAATCGTTCAAAATTATATGAATTTCTCCATACTTCTCGCAGCCTCCTATATCTTTCTCAAGGGAATATCTTTTCACTACCATTTTTTATCCCATATGATATTGGATATCTTCTTGACTAATTCAGTGCAAGATACACATTAGACTCATACATATATCTCAACACTTGTACCACCATAAAATCCTATCTTACTTAGAGATCATGATTTCAGTATGTCTGGGGAGGGGACATCTGTCATTTTTGAATGACCATAATTGTTACTTACATGCAAGCATGTTTTAAACCAATATGCCTCTCAGTAGATGAATGAATAGGCATGTCCATTGCGGTGCTGTGGGCTGTGGCATGGACGAGGAAGAAAAATGGTTGGCTACCCTTTGTTATTAATCCTGGGCCCCGGGGCTGGCCTGACGGAGAGTTTCCCTGCATAGGATAAGTATTTTTATAGTTATCCTTTATTGTCTATTTTTGATCTACACACTCTTGCCTAGTGCTTTCCTTTTTTACATTTAGGGCAAATTCCTGTTCCTCTCTTGTTAACATCAGTAGCGTTTTTACAATTCTTCTTTATATGTCCCATTTGACCACATCCAAAACATTTTAGATTAGCGGGTTTGGTTTGTAAAGCATGCAAGGTAGTGGGCATAGTTTCAGCACAAACAACTGCATAAGCCGGGATTCAGATGTAATGTCTTTACACGCCCTTAAATATGTATTTACATCCCCAGATTCTTTAATAGGCAATAGGGCTCATCTACAGTCCTCATTAACATTCTCACAAGCCAACATGCCCAGTAGTTGTTGCTGTGCAGCCTCTCCCACAACAGTAAGTTCCAAGGTCAGTTTCAATCATGATAAAAATTCAACATAGGGTTTATTAAGTTTTTGAATTACTTTTGTCCAGGAGCCATAATGCTCTCCTACCAGCCGAATCCTCTCCCATGCCTCAATACCTATGTCTCGTAACTACTCATGGATCTCTTCAGGAGAGTTCACTTGCATATTAGCAACTGCATATTTTTCTGTTCTACTCAACATGGGAAAGGTTATGACCTATAGGCGCGGATTATTGCTCTGTGCATTTTGTCTAGTCCTTTCTGTACATAACTCAGTAAACCACATTTGCCATTGTAGGTATTCAGGATCCTTAATTAGGCTCTACAAAGCAACTTTCAATCCTCGAGAGCAAAATTATTGTAATGTCGGGCAAGCCCATTAAACAATTCCTTACCATAATGAGACTGAGGACCATACAACGTCACTGCCTTCTTAAGTTTACCCATATCATTGACAACAACACCTTCATATTTGACTGGTTGAGCTAAATCATTCATAGGGGCTGATCAAATTACAGGATAAGAAAAAATATGCATTTCATCATCAAACTCACTGTCTAAGCCTTCTGTTTTGTGAGGGAGTGACACGGTAAAAATTGCTTCGGCAAACAGAGGAGCAGAAGGCTGTTTTACTTTCACTTTCTCAGATTCTCTTTCACTCTGCTAATTTCTAACTCCATATGTTGTAATCTTGATAAAATCAATTCCATTTGCTCAGACATTCTATTTACGCTTTCAGATTGTTCTTTTTCAGGCTTCTTTACTTCTTGTTTTTTCTGTTAATTGTGATGCATCCTTATCTATTACGTCCTTAACCTCAGAGTTCAATTGTAAATCTACAATAGAAGGGGTGGCCTCTTTTCTCATTTAAAGCTTTAAAAAGGGTATGTAAAATAGCCCAAATGGACCAAAATCTAACGGGAATCCTTTCCCCTTCTCAAACAGCTCTTTCTACATTATATTTTACTCATTTCCAATTATCAACATCTAATGTCCCTTCAACGGGGAACCAAGGATTCCATTCCCTAACTACATTAATACACATTTCTATGTCAAAAGAAGAAATAGTTATACCATAAGCAGCAAGTAAATGTTTTAGCATATGTAAGTACGGAGTAGACTTAACTTGTCCCATCACCCTGTAATTAAAAAAGTACTTACCTGTATATACCTTCCTGAATTCAACACTTCAGGGTCCCTGTTTGGGTGTACAGTATATTAATTAGGTGAGTTTCATTCGGTACCCAATGAAGAGAACACCACACGGTATTCATTCAGGTAAAGTAGTTTATTTACTGAACTGCTGCCAATGCCATATATGGTGGAAAGCCATGTAAAAAAATGGGGGACCCAACCTGGGAGAAGTATGTATCTATGTAAAGGACCAGATGAGGTGTGGCAGTTTGAGGGAAACTCTGGCGACACTGGATCTGGATGTGACTTCAAGTTCTGGAACTCACCTCTGGTCAGATGGAAAGTGTGACCAGAGGCTGACCAGGTTGTGACTTAACAGGATGGGGAGGTGGCTAACTCCAGGTGTGCCAGATACTAGGCAACACATGAAGGGTTGAAACTTAGCCAAGAAGTGTGAAGGTGTCTGAATAGGGTCTGCATGGCCTGGGGCAGACCTAACACCAAATACAGGTAGTACCTCTGACATATGACTCCTGACTCCAAACAATTCATTCTCAATCATTTTCTTTCTTTCTTTCTTTCTTTCTTTCTTTCTTTCTTTCTTTCTTTCTTTCTTTCTTTCTTTCTTTCTTTCTTTCTTTCTTTCTTTCTTTCTATCTTTCTTTCTTTCTTTCTTCCTTCCTTCCTTCCTTCCTTCCTTCCTTCCTTCCTTCCTTCCTTCCTTCCTTCCTTTCTTTCTTCCTTTCTTTCTTTCTTCCTTTCTTTCTTTCTTTCTTTCTTTCTTTCTTTCTTTCTTTCTTTCTTTCTTTCTTTCTTTCTTTCTTTCTTTCTATCTTTCTTTCTTTCCTTCTTTCCATCTTTCCTTCTTTCCTTCTTTCTTTCTTTCTTTCTTTCTTTCTTTCTTTCTTTCTTTCTTTCTTTCTTTCTTTCTTTCTTTCTTTCTTTCTTCCTTTCTTTTCTCCCTTCCCCTCTCTCACTTTTATTTTTTTGGTCGGTCATGGGGTTTGAACTGTGGGCTTGGGCACTGTCCCTCAGCTCTTGAGCTCAAGGTGAGCTCTCTACTGCTTGAGCCACAGCGCCACTTCTGGTTTTTGCGTGGTTTATTGGAGATAAGGGTTTCACGGACTTTCCTGCCCAGGCTGGCTTTGAATCGCAATCCTCAGATCTCAGCCTTCTGAGTAGCTAGGACTACAGGTGTGAGCCACCAGTGCCCAGCTCTCTCTCTCTATCTCTCCCCTCTTTCACTCACCCTCCCTCTCTTCCCTACTTCAGTATTCTCAACTCTCAAATAATGAACACTTGCTGAGTTGAACTCACAGGCTGGGAGAGCAGCTTAATTGGCATATGTGAAATTTATTTAATGTTTCCTTACACCTCTACCACAGGTCACTGGAATCAAATAATGAACACTCAGCAGCATAGCATCTTAAGCCATTCGTAGGAGGAAAGCAAGCATGCTCACTGCCTTCTGTGAGGTCGACCCTAGGAAGGTGGGGCAGACTCCTCCCTCATCTTGCTAAAACTCAGCCCAGTTTCTGCATCAGTAGAGGTTACTGCCTACAAGTGTCCCAGTTACCCAAGTGACACAAGTACTAGGCAGAGGCTTAGCCTCTTGTGGTTCTGAGATTAATGGCATGATTCAACATGATCCACTAGTTTGTTGTGATTGGGACTTCTAGAATTTTTGGTTAGACTATGTTCAAATTGTGATCTATTTATTTCTGATTGCTAACCATGATTATAGATGTGAACCAGCACATCAGACCATTCAAAGTTCTTTATCCCACATGGAAGACGTGAAGTTTATTTTACCAAATGACATACAAGTTGACAGACATAAAAGTAAGTCCTTAATTCTGGTCAAGATGTGTTATTAATGTGAAACAAAATTACTTAGCAAAATATCTGACTACTGTGATTATACTTTCAAACTTACCCTAAACTTTAATATCAAATCACCTATATTAGCCAATGATTCGCTCAAATTACCTGTAATCATTTATGTCTGTCCTATCTTCTAGAAGTATGGAGAACTGGAGCTTACACAATTAACTAAAGTGGTAGAATTTGAGAGGATCACAGTTCTAAATCAGTCTAGGAAGGAAAGTATCAGCCATATCAACCTACTAGGTGGGTATATTGGAATGCAATCATGATCCCTGATTTTGGGGCTTGGTGTAAAAATTGCTACTCTATGAGTAAAGTATATTAAACAAGAAAGGATTGGTGGAGTGACTCCAGTGGTGGAATACTTGTCTGGCAAACACAACATCAAAACTCAAATCAACTTACTAAAGATAAAATAAGAAAAGGAAAAAAAGAACAACTCATACTGAGCATGCGTTCAATGTAAAGATTTACACTACATTATTGTAGTTATTAATACCATCATTTCTAGGAGCACACACATTTTGTGTGAAGACTAAATGAAAAAAATGACACCCTATATATAAAGCTTTGGTAAAACACGAGTCTAACTCACAATGGTGAACACTTAAGATTGCATGTGCAGTGGTGTTGCAGGGATGTTAAGGTTTATGGAAGTCCATGAACTTGACATGATGAAATTACCTAACCATACATAACCATACAATTAACTGGACAGATACAGTTGATATATATATTACACACAGATGTATGTATATATTAAGTGACATATAAATAAAATGAAAAATTTATAAGGAATAGAGCTAGATGCCATGTCTGACTCAAGCAGAAAAGGTCAGATAAGTTGGTGTTAGGGAAATGAACTCTAAGGTATGTATTCAAAAATTTTACTTTCATTCCATTTTTTCTAGTACATTTATAAGTTTAATTCTTTGTTGTTTTTTATGTCCCTCCCCCATTATATAATCCCTGCTTTCACTATATTT
Source organism: Dipodomys merriami (assembly GCF_024711535.1). NCBI lineage: Eukaryota > Metazoa > Chordata > Mammalia > Rodentia > Heteromyidae > Dipodomys > Dipodomys merriami. Next base: position 561,533 of record NW_027206244.1, on the reverse strand, counting down.
TATGTTGTTATAATTTATGGAGGGGAAGGGAAAGAAAATCATTTAAATAGGGATTACAGGTGGACCCATTGCAACAATGAGACGTACAAGTCCTATGTCTAAAATGAACTTTACAACTTTGTTAGCGGGAGGTGGAGGGTCGGGTAGGCTGATGGGGAGAGGATGGGATGGGAAGGGGAATAAAAGGAGGAGGCTACAATGCTTGATAAGATATGTACTCATTATCTTGCCCATGTAATTTTAACCCCTCTGTACAGTATTTTCACTATAAAAAATATGAAGAAAAAGAATCAGCTGCTGTGGACTAAAAGTTTGCGATAATCCTTCTAAATTAATGACTGCACATGTTGTTACATGTCTACCATCCCAACTCCAGAGGACCAGGGCTGGTGAAGGATACCTGTCACAGATAGGAAGACCTCGAATAGCTCAGCAAGAGCTTATATTGAGGCTCTGTTTCAGAAATTCCCAAGACAGAAAGGTGGCTCCTCAGAGCCAGTGAGAGGACACAAGTCGTGGGTCATGGGGCCCTCAGAGGGGTGTCTGACCCGGGGTAGGGGTGGTTTGGGGGCAGCCACTCACCTGTGCTGCTGGGAGAATTTGCTTTAGGATGCTCCAGGTCGAGCGAGCAGTGATGGCAGTGGCATTGCAGACACATGGCCTCAGAGCAAAGAACCTGGGCCAGGGAGCAGGTTGGGGCTCTATGCGGCCTGGCAAGGTGCCATTGCCTGATGTTTGAAATTCCGCACCTTGGGAAGGAGGGAAAGAAGCCAGGGTGAGGGCAGGCATCTCAATTTCCTTCTATATTCCAAAGTTGCCTGGAGTCTCTTCCTCACCACTCAGCCATCTCTACCTTCCTTAATTGCTGGTAGTGGTGTAAACTAACAGAAGGAATCCTGGTGCTACCAGGCAGCATGGAATGTGGGCGTGACCACCATTCTTGTATCTCATTGGTCAGAAAGAACTATGAAAGAATGGGGGTGTGGCCAGAATCCTGTGATCCAAGCAGCATGGGCAGAGTCAAGAAATAGCAGCTCCCCCAGCCCTTTTCTCAGGGAACAATGTCCAATTCAGTTGGATACAAGAGGGTGACCTCATTTAGCTGGATGGTTTCACAGATTGTTGTGTATGTCTGTTTGTTCCCATTCCCAGTCCTTGTACTCAGGATATGTGCACAGTCTGTGAGCTGCTTTTGATCAAGGCTGGCCTTCCACACTAGAGCCACAGTGATTCTGGCTTTGTTGGCACTGAAGTTGGACTTTTTGCCTAGGGTGTCTTCGACTATGATCCTCCCATCACAGCCTTGTAAGTATCAAGGAGGACTGCTGAGAGCCACTGGTGCCTGCCTAATCATTGGTCTTGTTGATGTTCTTGGACAGACTGGTGAGTTCCCTATCCTCGGGTTTAAGTGGTGGGAGCTGTAGCCCACAGTTGGAATCTTCGTCCTGCCACCTCCAAATGGAAGGAGATCCTAAGCAACATATTCCTGTCCATATGATTACCAATGGAATATGATGAATGTCATGATTGAAAGAGCAGTTCTTGAATGATTCTAGGATAAAATTATACACAATTATGTTATAGGACACTGATCGATGTTAGTTAATATTTTATGAGGCATTGAAACAATCACATTAATAAAATGGAGGAATAATGAAATACCTTAGAATTACTATGCTATTACATACTATAAAGGTGCCATTTTTCTGCCAAGACTGAGACTGGAACTGGTCTTGTTAACTGTGTTGCACTGTGTGGGAAGGGGAAACTGGACTCCGAGAAGTCAAGAAATTCATGTCTATTCTTTAGGCCTGAAATAGATCCCCACCACTAGAAAACATCTTATTCATGTACAATTTACATATATGATTTATATTTATATACATATGTTGACTCCATATTGCATTCAGTGCAGTTATTTTATTTTTTGTTTTATTCATGTATTGACCATTTATTTTGACTATTATGCACATAAAACATTGATTACATTGATTACATAAGATAGAGGTCTGCATATGTATTCCACTTCATACCTGACACCCAGGACTTTCACAGAAAAGGAAAACGTGTGTCACCATCAAGTTCTTACTCCACAATTCATTTTTGGGGAGTGCTGGCATCTGACCTCATGGCCTACAAGCCTACAAGGCCCAATTCATGAATGGTTGAGTGTCAGCACGCCATCCTGGGGCAAATTGAGCTGACAGGCTGTTGCCAGGACCTGAGCTCAAGCCCCAGGGGTTAAAAAAATAAGAACAGATTGACATGCAGATGGAAGTATGCTAAAAAATATGTGTTTTTACAGAGTATCGGAGATGTCTATACATTATTCAGTTATATAGACTATATTCTTACCAATTCCTGGATATTAGTCATGCGTCCATGTAATTAGTGTTATTGTTTTCATCCTTATACTATTAATGAAATCAATCAGTGTCCTGAAATTATTGTGTTCCTGTAAGTAATAATATTCATTTTATGCTTCATAAATATTAAATAAAATCAATTAGCTTCCTGAAATGTTGCTGTCTAATTTTATAGGAGCATCATTCTTGATCAACTCATCGAACCTTGACATTGATAATATTCCATTGTTCTTCCTATGGATGGGAACCATTTTCTTAGTATCTCCTGCCATTGGTTGGTGTTAGGAGGGGGATTCAAAATCAGGGCCTATGTTGCCATGTGGGCCTATGGCTTCCCAGCTAGTCTGCCAGCCTTCAGCATTGCAAGATGAAGTACCCTTTGCAAGTGTCATTCAGACCCATGAGGGTCTCCATGCAAAGGAAGAAAACTTAAAAAGGCCACATTTTTCTGTGAATTGCTTTCCCTGAAAGACCTGGGGGTCTAGGATCCCAGAAGCAGCTCTAGATCTAGTGGCTGCACCTGGCCGAGGGTGATCGAAGCTGAGACGGAGTTGCCACAACCTGACTTCAAGCACCATACTGAGAAAAGTAAAATAAAAAATTTAGCTCCCTGACTTGCAATTCACACAGTTTATTCTTACAGGCTTTGGATTTGAACTCAGGATCTGGGTAAATCTTGAGCAATGTGGATGAAGGGGAAGATCACTGTACTTGAAGATAAGAAAGTCAGGCCTCTTCACTAGTTTTAAATTCAAGCCCCAGCCCTGGAAACATACTATATATATTGTAAAGATAGGATTTATACTTACCTATAGATGTTCAGTCCATACATGTTTGGTGGGGTTGTTCCTTGAAATTTTTCTTTTATTCATTTATTTACCATTGATTGTACTATGATGAAACCCATTCCGTTTATTACATTGATGACATCCTATCACAGAACATCTAGATTTGTACAAATGTTCTTCAACATGCCAGGATTCTCAGGATCACCCAGGATATTCAGAGAAAAGGAAAACAAGTTTCACACTTGGCTTCTTACTCTACAACCCACTTGTTGGTAGTGCTGGTATCTGAACTCAGGGCCTAGTAGGACCATTTGTCCAATAAGTCAAGGTGAACACACCAACCTGTGAACTATGGAGCTAGGCCATTCCCAGGATCGGACATTGATCCCCAAGGTGGTCCACTATAGTCATAAATTCATAATTTACACATACAATCTATATTGACATTCATGTGTCAACAGCGTCTTGTGTTTAGTGAACTTCTCCTTATTTTGTCTCTATTTCATGGAGGTATTGTGTATTTTACTAAATATGGTGACAGGTATAACTTTGCTGACATGGATGACAACCTGTTCCTATGGTTATAGGGTTGCCTATGAATTCCCCTTCTTGGTTAAGACTCAGGACTATCACAGGAAAGGAAAAGGTGTGCAACAACTGGCCTCTGACATCAGGAATAATTTTTTGTCAGTGCTGGGATTTGAACTCAGGTCTGGGTATCTCTGTTGCACTTTGGGGGAAGGGGAAGCTCACCATCCTTGAAGACTAGAATTTCAGGCCTGGTCTAGGGCCTGATTTGAAGCCCCAGCACTGGACAAAATCGCAAGCCTACCTTTTTTAAACATAGGATCTCTCTTTACCTACAGGAGTGGTATGCATCTTGCATTCAGTGTAGATATTCTTTTTATTTTCTGTCTTATTCATTGATGTATTGTGCATTTTATTGAATATGGTGACAGATATAACTGTGCTGACATGGATGACAACCTATTCCCATGGCTATAGATTTGCTTATATAACATTCTCCATCCTCGATGAGACCCAGGATATTCACAGAACAGGAAAACATATGCAACCTTGGTTTTCTCACATCAGAATGAATCTTTTGGCAGTGCTGGAATTTGAACTCATGGCCTATCAGGCCCAATTGGTGAATGGGTCATGTTTAGCACAGCAGCCTGTTAGCCTCTAAGGAGCTAGGCCATTCCTGGGACCCGAGATTGAGCCCTGGTGGGTGGGCAATATAGTCATAAATTCATAATTAAACAAAGGATCTATATTTCCAAACACGGGTGGGCTGCATCTTGCATTTGGTGTGGTCATCCTGGCTGAGACCCAGAATTTGCACAGCAAAGGAAGACAGGTGCAATGACTGGCTTCTCACATCAGGGTGAATTTTTGCCAGTGCTGGGATTCGAACTCGGGGCCTAGGTGGCCCAACTGCCCAAACGGTCCACATGATCACACCAGACTGTGAGCCACTAAGGAGATGGGCTCTTCCCAGGAACTGAGTTAAAGCCACAGGGAGGCAAAAATAGTCCTCAATGCATCATTGAAACATGGGGTGTATATTCACATCCGTGTGCGGACTGCATCATGCATTGAGTGTACTTATTGTGTATATTTTGTATGCTATTGATGGATGTATTGTGTATTTTCTTACGTATATCATGACAGGTATAACTGGACTGACATGGATAACAAGTTATTCCCATGACCACAGGGTGAACCATGCATTCTGTATCCTAGCTGAGACCCAAGACTTGCACAGGAAAGGAAAATAGATGCAACAATTGACTTCTGACACCAAGATGAATCTTTTAGCAGGGCTGGGATTTGAACTCGGGGCCTACCAGGCACAATTGGTGAATGGGTCCACATGAGCACACCAGCCTGTGAGCGACAAAGAGCTAGGCGTTCCCAGTACCTGAGTTTGAGCCCCCCTGGGGGGAGAGTGGGGAGCACAATAGTCATCCATTCAAAAGCTGAAGGTAGAATGCAAATAAGTACATATTTGTATAGAGTAGGATTCTGGTGACCTGTGATGGAATCCAATCTGTGAGTACCTATTTTCTGATGCATCCATTTCATGTATATGATGATTATTGTCATGCTTCATCAACTCTTCTTTACAAATAATCTATACCCCATGAGTCTTATGTATCCTTTCCTACTCACATCATGCATGAACTACTTATTCAAGGATGAGATCTTTCGCATGCCATGGCTCTTCCTAGGTCCAGAAATGAGTATCTCAGGATCTCCCGCCATTCCCTCCTCCTAGGGGGACTGAATTCAAGCCTTAGTCCTGGAAAAAATACTTCTTATATACATTTTAATGATAGGATTTATACTTACGTTCAGATGTTCAGTCCATATTGTGTTTGGTGCGTTTATAAATTTTATTTCTCATTTTATTCATTTATTTACCATTTAATGTATTGACTCTGATGACACCTCTACCATTTATTACATTGTTTACATCCTATCACAAAGAATCTAGATTGTAGATGTGTTTTCCATCATGCTTGGCAATGTGAGGATCTGAACTCAGTGCCTAGCAGGCCCAATTCATGAATGGGTGAGTTTAAGCATGGGAGTCTCTAGCCAATGAAGCTGTCAAGTGGTTCCCAGGCACTGAGATCGACCCCCATGTTTGGCCAAAACAGCGATACATGGATAGGCAGACGGTGGTATACAAATAAATGTATATTGTTAAAGAGTGCCAGAGCCATCTATCTATGATTGAATGACACCTACTACATTCCTACCAACTTTTAGGTATTTATTATACCACCATTGAAGGAATATTATTCTTTTTATGCTTAATAAACTATACGTTAATCAGCATTCTAGGACTATTGCATCCAATTTTAGACTAGACGGATGCATGAACTACTCATTCAATTGGTATTCTCATGCATAGGGATGAGTCTCTTGTGATCTCCTGCCATTGGTGTCAGGACTGGGATTTGAACCCAGGGCTTATGTTGAAAGGTTGGCTTATGGCTTCACTGATAGCTTACCAGAATCAGCAATTGCAGGTCAGGTCTACTTTGTAGCCATGTTATTCAGGCCCAGGATGGTCACCATGCCCCCCAAAATCGTAAAATGCCAGTCTTCTGCAGATCAACACTTTTTGTGCTTTCCAGCTTTTTTTTCTTCCTGCAAGCCCTCTGGCCTAGGATCTCAGGATCGGCTATGGGTCTGGAGACTGCACCACAGCCTAGGGAGATCCAAGCTGAGGAAGTGTTTCCACGACCTGAGTTCAAGTCCCATGGATGGCTAATAAATAAATAAATAAATAAATAAATAAATAAATAAATAAATAAATAAATAAATAAAATATTAATTATTTAACTAAATAAAAAAAAATAAAGCTCCCTGGTTTGGAATTTCTGCCAGTTTTCTTTCCTAGTCTGGGATTTGAACTCAGGGTGTTGGTAAATTTGTAGCAATGTGAGGTAAGAGTTGCCACAACTTGAGTTCAAACCCCGTGCCAACCAAAATAGAAAAATTAAGTCACTGACCTCGGCAGGGTGAAGTAGTTGTGGAGATGGGAGGGAAGGGATGGTAGGGGGAAAACAAAGAAAGAATCAACAATGCTCAATAGGAAATATACTCATTACCTTGCTCCTGTAACTGTAACCCCTCTGTAAAACACATTTGCAATAAAAAAAAGTACAAAAAATGAGACACAATGTCATTCTCAGAGAAGCACTTTAGAGGTAAGGAAAGGATGTCTGAATAGCTGTACAAATTCCACACTGCTTTATTTTAATGTTCAGTATGGAACTGAGTAAACATAACTGCTTCCATTAAAAAAAAGAAGTCACTGTCTTGGAACTGGGGCCAGTATTTCTGCCACTGCTAGGATTTGAGATCACTGTCCAGGTTACTCTTTTATACCATGGGTGAAGGCGAAGCTCACTGTCCTTGACGAAAAGAAATTCAGGCTAGAATTCCCAGGGCCTGAATGAAGGCTATGCAATGGAAAAAAATGTTTCTATACATGTTTAATATATGCTATAGACATACATATGTATGTTAATTTCATATTATGATTTTTATTATTGATTTTGTATTTTGTTTTTCTTTTATTCATTTATTGATTGATTATTTTATTTAGTATTGTTATACACATAATATTTATTACAATTTGCACATCTATAATAAAATTATATACAATAATTTAGGATGTTGACACATTTTTATTAATATTTTATTAAGTGTTGAAACATATTACAAAATTAAATGGAAGCATTTGTCACAGTCTTCACATGTTTAGAGTCTCTCCCAAGTATGAGCTTTATACAATCTTTGGACATCTTCCTATTGGTATTTCTTTAAATGATTTATAGTCAGAAACCTTTTCCTGAGGATAGGCAATAAGGGATAAAATTGTAAGAGTGGGGCTAGAAATGTGGCTTAGTGGTAAAGAGCTCACTTAGCATGCATGAATGCCAGGGTTTAATCCTCAGTACCACATACTCAGAAAAAGCCAGAAGCTGTGGTGTGGCCCAAGTGGCTAATCTTGAGAAAAAGGAGCTCAGAGACAGTACCCAGGCCCTAAGATCAATCCCAAGGACTGCCAAAAACAATAGACGAAACGTCAGTGGCTCACACATGGAACTCTAGCTTCTCAGGAGGCTGAGACTTGAAAACCAAAGTTCAAAGACAGCCTAATCAAGGAAAGCCTGTTAGACTCTTATCTCCAGTGAACCTCGAAAAGACCCCATGTGGCACTGTGGCTCAAGTGGTTAAGTGTTCGCCTTGACCTGAGGGTCTAAAGGACAGTGCCCAGGCTTGAGTTCAAGACAAACAATTGGAAAAAATGTGAGGGTTAATCAAGATACTTTTCCTATTCGCTAATTATGAGAACATCCTTTGCAAAATGAACACTAATGTATACCAGAATTGGAGCCAGAGCTTAAGGCTCAAGTGTAACACATCCATATGCCCAGACTCTCAGACTCTATCATTGTAATCTTGTGTCCTACAGGGTTCTTAAATGTCCAATGTTGAAAGGCTTAATATGCTCCCCAAGCCCTTTGTGATATGCAGTTGACTTGTATTGTCAAGGTCATCACAGTTCTGAACATAGCAGAACACCAGTATTTCAGGCCCGTCATCCTAGCTCAGGAGACTGAGGTCTGAGGATCACAGGGTGAAGCCAGCCAGGGCAGAAAATTCTATGACACTCTGACTTCCACTTCTGAAAGGTCAGACGTTCAAGAGCTTCCAGTGTTTCCCTTGGTGATGCGAAGTACTTGGACTCTAAATGTTCTTAGAGTTCTTGAGCTATAGAAGCAAGAAAGAAACATTATTGATCCATACTTCATGTCTGTTCAGCCCTATACTTCATGTTTGTTAGCTTGTTTCTTTCTTTTTTTATTATTGTAGGAGTTGATGTCTGGGCCTGGGTGCTGTTCTTGAGCTCTTCAGCTCAAGTTTTGTGCTCTAACACTTGAGCCAAAAGCCACTTCAGCTTTTCTGGTGGTCCATTGGAGCTAAGTGTCTCAACGACTTTCCTGTCCAGGCTGGCTTTGGACTATGATCCTCAGATCTCATCCTCCTGAGTAGCTAGAATGACAGGCATGAGTGACAAGCACCTAGCTTCCACTTCAGGTTTCTTAGTAGTGAATTGGAGATAATAGACTAATGGAACCTTTTTTGTCTGGGATAATTTGGAACCCAGATCCTCAGATCTCAGCTTCCTGAGAAGGCAGGATGAGAGAAATCAGCTACAGACCCTTAAGCTGTGGCCTTTGCTGCAAAGGGGTCCATGGCTCCATGCAGTGGAGTGCTAATCATGAGCCCAAGAGATAAGGGTGAGAGCTTAGGCCCCTAGTTCAAGGTTCATTACTGAGAAAAAAACAAAACAAACAATTGTCTGTAGTAGACAACTCACTAGTCTTCAGTAACACATAATTTTGTCCCTCCCATGGAGACATATCTGAGCCTCAATATTCTTGTCTGCATTAATCTTCTCAGTGGGGAGATCTTACAAGGACCCAATGAAAGAATGCACCTGGTGGAGGACACAGCACATGGCAGTCTTTGCATGACTCAGCACACAGCATACTGTGAAAGACTCAGAACCCAGCACCAATGCATGACTCAGCACACTGCACCCTGTGAAGGACTCGGCAAATAGCACCATGTGCAGGACTCAGCAGAGAGTACCCTATGGAGGACTCATCACATAGCTCTGTTCCAAAAGCTGTCATTAGACTTAATGTGCTCTAATCAATATCACCATTCTTTGAGGAACATTTCACAAACCACACAAGTTCACACCTAAGTGTTTATTGGGATGTTTTATTAGGGGGCGGTGCTTAGTCATGGAGCTTGAGCTTAAAGCTTGGGGATATTATTGTTCTAATAACATTTGCACAAGGCTAGAACTCTACCACTTCGAGCCATATTTCAAAGAGGCTAGCAGACTTCCCGCCAGGTTTTAAAGCCCCAGAGCAGACAGGATATCGGGGGTAAGCCAGGGTAAGCCAGGATGATGGGGGTACCCATGGAGCTGGGTTGCAGCAGTTTATATCTGGCTAAGTCAGGTGAGGTGGCAGCTGTCAGCACCAAACTCCTAGCTTGCTCTGTCGTGTGGTATTTGAAGTACTGTCCTTATATAGTTGCAGTTAGAACATAGTACCTCTTTTTGGCGGCAGTCCTGGGGCTTGAGTAAGGGCTTTGACACTGTCCCTAAGCATTTGTGCTCAAGGGTAGAACTCAATAGATTGAAAGACAGCAGAACTTCCGGGTTTCTGTTTATGTGGCACTGAAGAATCGAACCCATTGCTTCATGCTCATTAGGTGAGCACTTAACCACCGAGCCCCAGGAGTGAAGGAGGTATAAATAGATAGAGATTGATATATATAAGCATTATATACACAGAAATATGTCTGTATATTATTATTTTATAGATATTACTACCAATTATTACTTATTAAATTATGTCTCCATTTAATGATGTGTCCCAGATAATAATTAGTAAAGCATTAACTAAATTACTCAATATCCTATTATTGTTTATCACATATGTACATACATCCCTACACATAATTTCATATTTTATAGAATGAGACAGATGTCTATACATTATTAAATTATGCATCATGTGTTACTACCAATTATTAGGTATTTATGTTTCCATGACATTTTTATTCTGGTAATACTTAAAATTTTAAACTTAAGCCACATCCTATAGTTTTTGTTTGTAATTTTATCCTAGAATGATTCACTAATAATTCAGTCTGTTTTTCATTTATTCTAGTGACAACTCTTCCACCTATGACATTTTTTACATTTATGACATCCAATTACATAACATATAGATTTGCATCTGAATTATACATCCTACCTGTCACCGAGCACTTTCAAAGAAAAAGAAAACATGTGTCACGCTCGGCTTCTCACTCTAAGATTACATTTTTGGCAGTGGTGGGATCTAACTCAGGGCCTAGAAGGCTCGATTCATGAATGGCTGACTGTCAGCACAGCAGCCTCTAGCCAATTCAGCTGCCAGGCACTTCCCAGGCCCTGAAATCGAACTCCATATGTTGACCCCATATTGTGCTTAGTGTACTTATTCATTTTATTTTTTGTTCTATTCATTTATTTACCATTTATTTTATTGACTGTTATTACACATGAAATATTTATTACAGTTATTACATAGGATATAGATTTGCCTATGTATGAAACTTCACATCTGATTCCCAGGACTTTCACAGAAAAGCAAAACATGTGTCGCCATGGGTTTCTTACTGCACGATTCAATTTTTGTTAGTGTTGGCATCTGAAGTCACAGCCTACAAGGCCCAATTCATGACTGGATGAGTGTCAGCATACCAGCCTGAGGCATATTGAGCAGACAAGCATTTACAGAACTTGAGATCCAGCTCTAGGAGTTGACAAAATTAGAACAGATTGATATGCAGATGGTAGAACAAAAATAATTATTGATTTTTATAGAGTGCCAGAGATGTTTATACATTATTCAGTTATATAGGCTACATTCCTATCAATTCTTGGGTATTTAGTATACCTCCATGTAATTAATAGTATTGTTTTCATCCTTAATTATTGATTAAATCAACCACTGTCCTGAAACTATTGTGTCCATGTCATTAACAGTATTCTTTGTATGTGTCAAAAATATTCATCAAAATCCATTATCCTCCTAAAATCACTCTATTTATATAGTAGTAATCAGAAACAATTACTTCAACCTTGCCATTCATAATCTTCCATTGGTATTCCTATGAATAGGAATGAGAGACTTAGGATCTCCCTCCATTGGTAGGGGTCAGGACCCGGCTTCAAAAACAGGGCCTATATTGCCATGTTGGCCTATGTCTTCCCTGGTAGTCCACCAGCCTTCAGTAATGCCAAGTTACCAACATTCTTCAACCAGGTCATTCAGACACAGGATGGTCACCTAGCAAAGAAAACAAATGTAAAACTGGTAGCCATCTGCAAATTGCCAGTTTTTTTTTTCCCTGTGTCGCATTAATTTTTTTTTCTTGTCATCCTCTGGGTCCCAGGAACCCAGATTCAGCTGTGGTTCCAGTGGATGCACCCCAGCCTAGAGTGATCAAAGCTGAGGCAGAATTGCCATGAGCTGAATTCAAGCCCTGTGCTTGACAAAAGAAAAATACCTACCTACCTACCTACCTACCTACCTACCTACCTACCTACCTACCTACCTACCTACGTACCTACCTACCTACCGACCTACCTACCTACCTACCGACCTACCTACCTACCTACATACATACAAAAATTATGAGGCTCCTTGGCTTGGAATTCGTACCATTTTTTCTGCCAGGCCTGAGATTTGAACTCAGGGTCTGGGTAAATCTGCAGCACTGTGGGGGATGTGGTAGATCACCATTCTGGAAGACAAGAAAGTCAGGCCTGTTTCTAGGGCCTGAATTCAAGTCCTAGCACTCGAAAAAATAATATTCATATATATTTTAAGTACATGAATCTTATTGACCTACACATTTTTACTGCATGTTGCAGTTAGTGTATTCATTTTATTTTGTGTTTTGTTTCTTACATATTTTAGTGAATATGATTACACATACAATATTTTTGCATCCTATTACATAAGACATAGATTTGCCTATGCATTCTACATCATTCCTGAGTCCCAGGAATTTCACCGATAAAGAAACCAAGTGGGACAATTGGCTTTCCACCAGGATTAAGTTTTTGGAAGTTCTGTGAATTGAACTCAGGGCCTAGCAGGCCCACTTCATGAGTGGGTAAATGTTAGCACACCAGTCTGATGCAAGAGAAGTTGGCAGGCAAATTTGAGGACCTGAGATCAAGCCCTAGGAATGGCCAATATATAAACAGATAGATGATTAGACTGCGCTCTGTGTGTGTGTGTGTGTGTGTGTGTGTGTGTGTGTGTGTGTGTGTGTGTGTGTATGTGTGAGTGTGTGTGTTGTGAGCTGCTTTCAATCAGGGCTATCCCTCTACCACTGAAGCTACACAGCTCTACTTCTGGCTTTGTTGGCACTGAAGTTGGAGAGGGATCTCAAGGACTTTCCTGCCTAGTGTGAGTTTGACTATGATCCTCCTATCACAGCCTTGTAAACATTAGTAAGGACTCCTGAGAGCCACTGGTGCCTGCCTAATCATTGGTCTTGCAATTCTTGGACAGACCAGTGAGTTCCCTATCCTTGAGTTAAAATGGTGGGAGCTGGAGCCCACAGTTAGAATCTTGGTCCTGCCACCTCCAAATGGAAAGAGATCCTTAGAAACACATTCCTATGTATATGAATACCAATGCAACATTATGTATGTTATGATTGAATGGGCAGCTCTTAAATAATTCTACGATAAAATTATACACAATTATATTATAGGACACTGATCGATTTTAATCAATACTTTATGAAGCATTTAAACAATCACATTAATTAAATGGAGGCATAATGAAATACCTAAGAATTGGGCATCACATAGTATAAAGGTGCCATTTTTTCTGCTAGGACTGGGATTGGAACTCATGGTCTGGGTAACTCTGTGGCACTGTTTTGAAAGGGGAAGCTAGCCTTCTTGAAGCCAAGAAATTCATGTCTGTTCCTTACGTCTGAAATCTATCCTCAGTACTAGAATACATACTATTTGTGTACATTTTAAGTATATGATTTATATTTACATACATAAGTTGACTCCATATTGATTCAGTGTAGTTATTAATTTTATTTTTGTTTTATTCATGTGCTTGTGGGGCACATGGGCAGCAATGATGGTGCTGAGAGGAAGTTGAGTGGGCACAGCCCAATTGTTTACCTTAAAATCTGATTGGATATAGCTTAGGTGCATGATAAGGTGTGACCTTTACAGTGATTGGTTGGTTCCTTTCCCTCCCCTTCCATGCCTCGCAATTTTTTCCCTTTAAATGGTGCTTGCTGTGTGGTAATAAACGAGTTCATGCTTGACTTGACTCCCCACTGTGTCTGAATGTCTCCCTGGCTAAGGGAGACTGGGGAATGGCAAGTGGCGCACTTACCTTTCCTTGGGCCCCATACACCTTTCAGGGGCAAACAAAGACCCAACATGTATTGACTGTTTATTTTATTGACTAATATGGCACATAGAACATTGGTTACATTGATTAAATAGGATATAGATCTGCATATGTATTCCACTTATACCTGACACCCAGGAATTTCACAGAAAAGGAAAACATGTGTCACCATCAGTTTCTTACTCCATGATTCATTGTTTGGGCATGATGACATCTGAACTCAAGGCCTACAGGGCCAAATTCATGAATGTGTGTGTGTCAGCATGCCATCCAGGAACAAATTGAGCTGATAGACAGTTGCCAGTATCTGAGATCCAGTACCAGTTGTTGACAAAATAAGAACAGATTGACACACAGATTGTAGTACACTAATAAATACATATACATTTACAGAGTGCCAGAGATGTCTATCCATTTTTCACTTATATATACTGCATTCCTACCAATTCTTGGGTATTTATTATGCCTCCATGTAATTAATATTATTTTTTATTGTGAAAATAATGTAGAGAGGGTTACAATTACATGGGCAAGATAATGAGTACATTTTTTTATCAAGCATTGTAGCCTCCTCCTTTGTTTCCACTTCCCATCCCTTCCCATCCTCCCCTCTGCCTCCTCACCCCATCCTCCCTGCGCCTTCATCTTCCCCCCCCCACACCAAAGTTATAATGTTTGTTTTCGACATCACGACTTGTACATCTCTTTTTTGCAATGGGTCCATCTGTATTCCTATTTAAACGATTTGTTTTTCTCCTTCCCCTCCACAAATTATACTGACATAAAGTACAGTGAAAGCAGGGGTTATACTGTGGGGGAAGGACATACAAACAACAAAGAAACAATCTTATAAATGTGTTAGAAACAATCGCATGAAAGAAAAAGAAAAACATTTGAGTACATATCTTAGGGTTCATTTCCCTAATATCACCTTATCTGACCTTTTCTGCTTTACTCAGACATATACTAGTTATTGCAAATAAGGGAAACCATGGGATAGGGTACTAGCCTTGAGCTGAAGAGCACCCAGGCCCAGAGTTCAGACCCCAGGATCCACAAAAATAAATAAATAAATGTTATTTTTTTTGTTTTATTTTTTAAAATATATATATATATATTATTGTAAAGATACTATACAGAGGGTTACAGTTACATGAGTGAGGTAATGAGTACACTTCCTCTTGAACATTGTTCCCCCTCCATTCTTTTCCCCCTACCATCCCCTCCCCCCCTCCCTTCCCCGAGGTTCTATTTTTTTTTGATTGTGATTAAGTGATTACATAATTTCCGGAATTTCACAGTATTGTGGAGTAATGATGCTCATTTAAAGTTACAAGTTCATTCTAACTTTCCTGGAGCAAATTGTCTATCACAGTCTGTAACATATAACCGTGTTCACATGTTATATACCATATATGTGATCAGCAGCATGGGGATATTTACTAGTGGTTCAACCAGATGAGTGGGAGTTCTTTGTTTTTTAAGTCCTGTTAGTTTTGTCGTATCACCTAACATTTTGGATTTATCATCCACTTATCAGGGAGACCATGTACGGTTTGTCTCTTCGTTCCTGGCTTACCTCGTTCAACGTAATTCCTTCTAGCTCCATCCATTTCCCTGCAAATGCCATTATTTTGTCATTTCTAATGGCTGCATAATATTCCATTGTGTATAGATACCACAATTTTTGGATCCATTCATCTGTGGTGGGGCATCTGGGTTATTTCCATATCCTAGTTTTGTGAACAGTGCTGCAATAAACATGGAGGTGCATGTGTCCTTGTATATTGGTTCCTGTTGTTCAGGGTAGATGCCTAGAAGTGGTATGACGGGGTGGTAAGGGAGGTCAATCTTTAGCTTTCTTTTTTTTTTAATTTTATTTTATTTTATTTGTGTACATACTGTACAGAGGGGTTACAATTGCATGGGCAGGATAATGCGTACATTTCTTACCAAGCACTGCAGGCTCCTCCTTTGTTTACCCTTCACATCACTTCCCAGCCTCCCCCCTCCTCCCCAATCCCCATCCTTCTCCTTCCCCCCTCCCCCTCCCCCGCACCAACATTGTAAAGCTCATTTTGGATAAATGTTATTATTTTTATCTTTAATAAAGTATTAAGTAAATCAGTGCCCTGAAATTATTGCGTCCCTGTGAGAAATAATATTCTTTTAATGTTTCATAAGATATTAACTAAAATCAATCAGCCGACTGAAATCATGAAGTCTAATTGTGTACAAGTATCATTCATGAGCATGTCATTCAACTCTGACAGTGAAAATATTCCATCATTATTCCTGTGGATGGGAACGAATTTCTTAGGATCTCCCACCATCTGGAAGTGGCATGACTGTATTTGAACTGTAGGCCTATGTTGCTGTGCTGGACTATGGCTTCTCCAATAGCTCTCAATTAAAAAAAATATTTAGCTCCCTGGTTTGCAATTCATGACATTTTTTTCTTCCAGGCCTGGGATTTGAACTCAAGGTCTGGGCAAATACGCAGCACCGTGACGGAAGGGAATCTGAACATGCTTGAAGACAAAAGTCAGGACTGTTCCCTAAGTCTGAATTCAAGCCTCAGGGCTGGAAAATATACTCCTTATATCCATTTTAAAGATAGGATTTATACTTACATACAGCTAGTCAGACCATATTTTGTTGGGTGTGGTTATTCATATTATTTCTTGTTTTATTCATTTATTTACCATTTATTTCATTGATTCTGATTACCCCTCTACCATTTATTACATTGTTTACATCCTATCACAGCATCCAGATTTGTAAATATGTTCTCTATCATGCCTGAAACCCAGGACTCTCACAGAAAAGGAAAACATGTGTCACACTTGGCTTCTTACTCCAACATTAAATTTTTGGCAGTGCTGGGACGTGAACTCAGGGTTTAGCAAGCCCAATTCATGAATGGATAAGTGTGAGCATGGCAGCCTCTAGCCAATGAAGCTGTCAGGTGGTTCCCAGGTGCTAAGACCCAGCTCCAGGTTTGGCCAAAACAGTGATACATGGATAGGCAAAGGGAGTATACAAATAAACATATATTAGTAAGGAGTGCCAGAGCCATCTATCTATTTTTGAATGACACCTAAGACATTCCTGCCAACTCTTAGGCATTTATTATACCGCCATTGAAGGAATATTATTCTTTTCATGCATAATAACCTATTAATTAAGATTAATCAGCGTCCTAGGATTATTGCATCCAATTTTAGACTAGACCGAAACATGAACTACTCTTTCAATTGGTATTCCTATCCATAGGAATGAGTCTCTTGTGATCTCGTGCCATTGGTAGGTGTCAGTACTGGGATTTGAACCCAGGGCCTATGTTCACAGGTTGGCCTATGGATTCCCTGATAGCATGCCAGCCTTCAGAGATGGCAGGTCAGGTCCACTTTGCAGCCATGTTATTCAGACCCAGGATGGCCACTGTGCAAAGAAAAAAACAGAAAACCCTCAGCCCTCTGCAGCTTGCCACTTTTTGTGCTATGCTAAGTTTTTTTTTTTCTTCCTGAAAACCCTCTGGGCCTAGGATCCCTAGAATGGCTATGGGTCGGAGGATGCCCCACCCTACGGCGATTGAAGCTGAGGCAGAGTTGCCATGACCTGAGTTCAAGCCCCATGTTGGCAAAATACAGAATAAATAAATAATTAATTAATTATTTAACTGAATTAAAAAAGAAATAAGCTCCCTTGTTTTGAATTTCTACCAGTTTTCTTTCCTCGCCTGGGATTTGATCTCAGGGTCTTGGTAAATATGTGCCAATGTGAGGGAAAGTGCATATTTGTCACTACTTGAGTTCAAACCCCATGCAAATCCAAAAATAAAAATTAAGTCACTAAGCTCGTCCGGGGGAGTAGTTGTGGAGATGGGAGGGAAGGAATGGTAGGGAGAAAACAAAGGAGGAGGCAACAATGCTCAATAGGAAATGTACTCATTACCATGCTCATTTAACTGAAACCTCTCTGTACAACATTTTTACAATAAAAAAATGAAAGAAAGTAGTGCTCAGACAAGCATTTTGGGGTTAAGAGAAAGGTGTCTGATAGATGTGCAAAATTCTACACTGCTTTTTTTTAATGTTCAATATGTAACTGAATAAACAAAACTACTTCCATTAAAAAAATTAAGTCACTGTCTTAGAACTGGGGCCAGTATTTCCATCATTGCTGGGATTTGATCTCACCATCAAGGTAACTATTTTGCATCATGGGTGAAGGCAAAGCTCACTGTTCTAGAGGATAAGAAATTCAGGCTAGAGTTGCCAGCTTCTGAATGAAGGCCCTGCAATGGAAAAATATTTCTATATAGGTGTAATATATGATATATATTTACTTATGTATGTTTATTATATATTATAATTTTTATTGATTTTGTATTTATTTTATTTTTTACTTTTCATTTACTTATTGTTTATTGTATTTAGTATTATTATACACATAATATTTAGTACATGTTATATATCTATTATAAATTTATACACAATAATTTAGGACAGTGACTCGTTTTTCATTAATTAAGTGTTGAAACATGATACATAATTAAATGGAAGCATTTGTGACAATCTTCACATGTTTAGGGTCTCTCCTAAGTATGAACTTTGCTTCTTTATCTTTAGAACATTCCTATAAGAATTTCTTTAGATGATTTTTCCTCAGAACCCTTTTCTTGGGGATAGTCAAGTGGAGGGATAAAATGGTAAGGGTGGGGCTAGAAATGTAGCTTAGTGGTAGAGAGCTGGCTCAGCATGCTTGAATGGTAAGGTTTGAATCTTCACTGACACATACTCAGAAAAAGCCAGAAGCTGTGGAGTGGCTCAAGTGGTACAGCGCTAGGCTTGAGAAAAAGGAGCTCAGAGACAGTACCTAGGCCCTTAGTTCAAGCCGCAGGTCTGGCAAAAACAGCAGGCAAGTTGCCTGTGGCTCACAACAGGAACCTTAACTTCTCAGGAGGCTGAGATCTGAAGATCACAGTTCAAAAACAGCCTAAGCAAAGACAACCTGTTAGACTCTTATCTCCAATGAACCACAAAAAGACCACATGTGGTACTGTGGGTCAAGTGGTAGAGTGTTCACCTTGAGCTGAAAGGCTCAGCGACAGTGCCCAGGCTTGAGTTTGAGACACAAAACTGGACAAAAGTCAGGGTTAAGCAAATTACTTTTCCTATTTGTTAATTAGGAGAACATTATCTGGAAAAATGAATGTTCATGTACACCAGAACTGGAGTTAGAGCTCATGGTTCAAGTGTAGCCCATCCATATGCATAGCCTCTCAGACTCTAGCATTATAAACTTGTGTCTGAAAGGTCCAATGTTGAAAGGCCTAATATGCTGCCCAAGCCCTTTGTGATAAGCAGTTGAATTTTAAGGCCAATGTTATTACAGTTCTGAACCTAGCAGAGCACCAGTAGCTCATGTCCATCACCCTAGCTCAGGAGGCTGAAGTCTGAGGATCACAGGATGAAGCCAGCCAGGGCTGGAACGTCTATGACACTCTGACTTCTATTGCTGACATGTCAAATGTTCAAGAGCTTCCTGTGTTTCTCTTGGTAATGAGAAATTACTTGCACTCTAAATGTTCTTAGAATTCTTGAGTTATAAAAGCAGGCAAGAAACATCATTGACCAATCCTGGGTTCACATGAAGTTCTCAGCTTCTAAGCCCTAGCACTGTTAGCAGGAAAAACTCCAGTGTAACAATATTTGAAGGCAGAAAATAGTTTCAAAAGCCAGACTAGGCGAAGAGACCTAGGCCTATAGGATTAGGAGGCAGAATTTACACACGCAACAGGTAAGTGAGCTGCAAAACCACTTCATTCATTCCAGACACGGCCACCAATGAGGGGTAACCTGAAACACTTGTCAGAGTTACACAAAGATCAGGCTTTTCTCGGCCTCTTCAAACAATGACTAATTAACCTTCCTCCCTCAGGGGAAGGGAACCCAATGCTACCTTTAGGTTAACAATAGAGAGCCTTACAATTTGGTCGTAGGGAGTGGGGTTTTTTATTGTGAAAATACTGTACAGAGGGTTTACAATTACATGGGCAAGATAGTGAGTACATTTCTTATCAAACATTGTAGTCACCTCCTTTTTTTAGCCTTCCCATCCCTTCCCATCCTCCTTCCCGCCCCACCAAATCCCCCCCCAAGTTGTAAAGTTCGTTTTTGACATGACAGCTTGTACTTCTCATGGTTGCAACAGGTCCACCTGTATCCTTATTTAAATGACTTGTTTTTCCCCTTCCCCTCCACAAATTATACCGATATCAAATACAGTGAAAGCAGGGGTTATACTGTGGGGGAGGGACATACAAAGCAACAAAGAAATAGTCTTATAATTGTGTTAGAAACTAATGCATGAAAGAAAAAAAACATTTAAAATACATATCTTAGGGTTCATTTTCCTAACATCACCTTATCTGACCTTTTCTGCTTGACTCATACGTATACTAGGTATTGCAAATAAGGAAAATCATGGGACCTATGTTTTTTGGGCCTGGCTTACTTCACTTAATATAATTTTTTCCAAGTCTTTCCATTTCCTAACAAATGAGGCAATGTCATTCTTTCTGCTGGAGGCATAGAATTCCATTGTGTATATGTACCCCATTTTCATGATCCATTCATCTACTGAGGCACATCTGGGTTGGTTCCAGATCTTAGCTATGGTAAATAATGCTACTATATGCTGATATAAAGGGGATAAAAATAGGGAAAGAAGAAATAAAACTCTCCCTCTTTGCAGATGACATGATCTTGTATTTAAAGAATCCCATAGGCTCCACTCCCAAATTAATCAAGCTGATTCAAAACTTTGGCAAAGTAGCAGGGTATAAAATTAACCTCCCATAATCAATGGCTTTTCTGTATGCCAACAATGAGAAAAGTGGGGCTGAAATTATGAAAGCAACTCCATTTGTAATAGCCCCACAAAAAATAAAATACCTAGGAATTAATAAAGAAGTGAAGGACCTCTATGATGAAAACTTTAAAATCTTGGAAAAGGAAATCAAAACAGAGCTTTGAAAATGGGAAAAACTCCCATGCTTTTGGATTGGATCGAAACAACTTGGTACTGGCAAAAGAACAGACATCAGGACCAATGGAATAGAATTGAAAACCTAGAAATGAACCTATAGACCTATAGCCATCTAATCTTTGATAAGGGAGCTAAAAAAACTAGAATGAAAGAAAGACAGCCTCTTCAGTAAATGGTGCTTACAAAATTGGTTAACTACTTGTAGAAAACTAAAGGTAGATCCTTATATATCACACTGCACCAGAATTAACTCCAAATGGATCAAAGTCCTTGGAGTCAAAGCAGACATTCAGTAACATTGCAGGATGGAATAGGAGAAACCCTAGGTCTCCTTGGTGCAGACCAAAATTTTCTTAATAGAGACCCAGAAACACAACAATCAAAAAAAGGTTGGACAAATGGGATTGCATGAAGTTCCAGAGCTTCTGCATGGCAAAGCATATAGATAGCAAGATCAATAGAAAGCCCACTGATTGGAAGAAGATGTTCACTAGCCATACAACGGACAAGGGTCTCATATCTAAAATATACTTGGAACTCAAAAAATTAAATCCCCCAACAACAAATCCTCAAAGAAACAACTGCCCAATAAGTAAGTGGGCCAAAGGCTTAAAGAGAAACTTCTCTGAAGAAGAAAGAAGGATGGCCAATAGACACATGAAGAAATGCTCAACCTCCCTAGCCATAAAAGAAATGCAAATCAAAATAACATTGAGATACCACCTCACCCCAGTTAGAAGGGCAAAAATCAAGAACAATAGATGCAGGAGGGGATGTGGACAGAAGGGAATCCTACTTCATTGTTGGTGGGAGTGTAAACTTGTTCAACCACTTTGGAAAGTAGTATGGAGGTTCCTCAAAAGACTCCACATATTGCTCCCCTATGACCCAGCAGTCCCACGTTTGGGCATTTACCAGAATGTTTACAAACAAGACCACACTAAAGCTACCAGCACAACTATGTTTATTGCAGCATTATTTACCATAGCTAAGATCAGGAGTGGGTTTTTGACTCTCCATCTGTCAGATTTGAAGGCCCTTCTACCTTTGCCAGTCCATTCTCCTTTCTTCATTCTCCACATCATTAAGGCAAATCCCCAGTCCAAGGAGAGTCAGAGCCCTTTCTATTCTGGCTCCAAGCACCTGAGTTAGAAACTGGCTCTGCCCTCTTGACTCTGGGGCCCTCGGCTGCCTGAGAAATGGGAAAGATACAGTCTTCCTGTTCTGTGGTTGTGTGAAGGCCATGTTGGTGTCCTGGCACACTGAAGAAGACGTCATGACTGGGAAGTGTTCCCTTCTTTCCGCCTGACATCCAAGTCCAATTCTGGATTTTTCTTGAATGTGCTACTGAGGAATCAAACCCAGGGCTTCTTGCATGCTAGACAAGCACTCTCTCACTAATCCACATTCCGAGCCCCCTCATTTTTTTCTAAATGGTAGTTTTTACATAATTATGCTACCATTTTATGTCCCCAATTTTAATTGTCTGAATACTGGTTGCTTCTAAGAAACCTGATTTTCTCTTCCCCTGCTGGGTTTGTGCCTGTTCCTGTATTGGCCTCATAATAAAATGTAAATAAAGGCTGCTGAGGGTGATCTGCTTTAGGCAGATGGCTGCACAGATTGTTGTGTATGTCTGTTTGTTGACACTCCTGGACCTTGAACTCAGGATCTGGGCACAGTCAATGAGCTGCTTTACTTAAGGCTAGCCCTCCAACACTGGAGTCATATGGCTATACTTCTGGCTTTGTTGCTCTTGAAGTTGGACTAAAGGACTTTTCTGCCTAAGGTGACTTTGACCATGATCCTCCTATCACAACCTTATAAGCATCAAAGAGGACTTTTGAGAGCCACTGGTGCCTGCCTAATCATTGTTCTTGTTGTTATTCTTGAACACACCAGTGAGTTCCCTATCCTCGGGTGGGATCTGGAGCCCACAGTTTGAATCCTGGTCCTGCCACCTCCAAATGGCAGGAGATCCTAAGAAACTCATTCCTATCCATCTGAATACCAATGGAATGTGATGTATGTCATGATTGAATGGGAAGTTCTTAAATGAATCTAGGATAAAATAGTAAATAATTAGATTATAATACACTGAACAATTTTAATGATTACTTTATGAAACATTTAAACAATCACATTCATTAAATGGAGGCATAATGAAATACCACAGAACTGGGTGTCACATGAATAGAGGTGCCATTTTTTCTGCCAGGACATTATTTAGTTAATTTTTATATCCCATTTTCTGAATGTAATTTGTTATATGAACCTAGGATATATTATAAATCAATTATTCAAACAGTTTTATCAGAAATGTTTATAGCGAAATATAGAGATAAATCCAAGTTATATATATTTTGAAGACTTTGCTTGGTTACTCCTCTTCTCATATTCCCCATTCCTTCATGAGAATAATACACATTCTAAGGTAATGCTTAGAATGTTTTGATGAGATAGATTGACTTTAACCCATGAGTTACTCTATGCTGCATTTTGTTTACTTTATATCCAGAAAAGCTAAATTCTTACTTTATCGTTTTCCTTAGGCTTTATACTCAGATTTAATCTCTGATGTGTGACAAATAAAGATATAAACATTTTTTAACAGTGGATAAATTTAGGATGAGGAATCTAGGTACAATATAACTCATGCAGATAGGCCTTATAAGTCATGAGACCCTGGTATCAAAATGTTAACCAATGCTTACTGGTGACATGCTTATGAGATTTTTTGTATTATAAACAGTGGTTATTAGAATGTTTTTGGAATCAAAATCCTTTCATGGGTTAGGAACAGAAGAGAGACATTATACACAGAACAAAATTTAAGGACGCATTCAAAATTAGTTACCAAGGTATACATCATGTAACACAATATTTTGAAAATGCAAACTAAAGGGAATAATTTATGAAAAACATCAACATTTACAATAAATTCAGAATCACTATGACTGATTATTCTCTTATCTCAGTTGCAATATGGATTACATAATGACTTTTCTCGTGATATGTCTAGTTAAGTCTAAGGGTTCATTTTCCTGACATCACATTATCTGACCTTTTCCACTTGACTCATACATATACTAGATATTTCAAATAAGGGAAACCATAGGACCTATGTTTCTTTGGGCCTGGCTTACTTCACTTAATATTATTTTTTCCAAGTTTTTCCATTTCCTAACAAATGGGGCAATGTCATTCTTTCTGATGGAGGCATAGAATTCCATTGTGTATATATACCCCATTTTCTTGATCCATTCATCTACTGAGGGGCATCTGGGTTGGTTCCATACCATAGCTATGGTAAATAATGCTGCAATAAACTTAGATGTGTTGGTAGCTTTAGTGTGGTCTTGTTTGTAAACATTTGGATAAATGCCGAAAAGTGGGATTACTGGGTCATAGGGGAGCTCTACGTGAAGTCTTTGAGGAAACTACATACTGCTTTCCAAAGTGGTTGAACAAGTTTACATTCCCACCAACAATGAAGTAAGGTTCCCTTCTGTCCGCATCCCCTCCAGCATCTGTTGTTGTTAGAGTTCTTGATTTTTGCCATTCTAACTGGAGTGAGGTGGTACCTCAATGTTGTTTGGATTTGCATTTCATTTATGGCTAGGGATGTTGAGCATTTCTTCATGTGTATATTGGCCATCCTTCTTTCTTCTTCAGAGAAGTTTTTCTTTAAGACTTTAGCCCACTTATTTATTGGGCAGTTGTTTCTTTGAGGATTTGGTGTTGGGGGATTTAATTTTTTGAGTTCCAAGTATATTTTAGATATGAGACCCTTGTCCATTGTATGGCTAGTGAAGATCTTCTCCCAATCCGTGGGCTTTCTATTGATCTTGCTAGATATGTCCTTTGCCATGCAGAAGCTCTGCAACTTCATGCAAATCCATTTGTCCAACCTTTCTTTGATTTGTTGTGTTTCCGGTTCTCTATTCAGAAAATTTCGGCCTGAGCCAAGGAGACCTAGGGTTTCTCCTATTCCATCCTGTAATGCTTTCATATTGTTTGCTTTGGTTCTGAGGTCTTTGATCCATTTGGAGGAGATTGTAGTGCAGGGTGATATATAAGGATCTAGCTTTAGTTTTCTACAAGTAGTTAACCAATTTTGCCAGCACCATTTACTGAAGAGGCTGTCTTTCTTCCATTCTATTGTTTTAGCTCCCTTATCGAAGATTAGATGGCTATATGTCTTTTGGTTCATTTCTGGGTTTTCTATTCTATTTTATTGGTCCTGAGGTCTGTTCTTATGCCAATACCAAGCTGTTTTGATTACTAAGGCTTTATAATAGAGTTTGAAATTTGGTATTGATGTGTTTCCATTGAAGAGCGTTTTTGCTATTCGGGGTCTTTTATTGTTCCATATGAATTTTTGGATTGCCTTTCTATTTCCTTGAAGAATGAGGTTGGAATTTTGATAGGTATCCCATTGAATTTGTAGATAGCCTTGGGAAGTATTGCCATTTTCACGATGTTAATCTTTCCAATCCAGGAGCATGGGAGGTTTTGCCATTTTCTAAGTTCTGTGTTGATTTCCTTTTACAAGATTTTAAAGTTTTCATCATAGAGGTCATTCACTTCCTTCGTTAAGTTAATTCCTAGGTATTTTATTTTTTGTGGGGCTATTACAAATGGAGTTGCTTTCCTAATTTCAGCCCCACTTTTCTCATTGTTGGCATACAGAAAAGCCACTGATTTTGGGGCATTCATTTTATACCCTACTATTTTGCCAAAGTTTTGAATCAGCTTTAGTAATTTGGGAGTGGAGTCTATGGGATTCATTAAATACAAGATCATGTCATCTGCAAAGAGGGAGAGTTTGATGTCTTCTTTCCCTGTTTGGATCCCCGTTATGTTTGAATCTTGTCTTATTGATGTAGCTAGGCATGCTAATACTAGATTGAAGAGAAGTGGAGAGAGTGCACATCCTTGTCTTGTTCCTGAGTTAAGAGGAAATGGCTTTAGTTTTTCATCAGTAAGTATAATTCTGGCTGTAGGTTTATCATATACAGCCTTTATTGTATTGAGGAATGTTCCATGGATTTCTAATCTTTCCAAAACCTTCATCATAAAGTGGTGTTGGATCTTGTCGAATGCTTTTTCTGCATCTATTGAGATAACCATGTGGTTCTTATTCTTGCTCCTGTTGATGTGATGAATAATATTAATTGATTTGCGTATATTGAACCAGCTTTGTATCCCTGAAATGAATCCTGTTTGATCATGGTGTATGATTTTTTGGATGAATTGTTGAAGTCGATTGGCCAAAATTTTGTTGAGAAGTTTTGCATCAATGTTCATCAAAGATATAAGTCTATAGTTCTCTTTCTTTGATGAATCCCTGCCAGGTTTTGGGATGAGGGTTATAATGGCTTCATACAATGTGTTTGGTAGTGAACATTCTCTTTTAATTTCATTGAAGAGTTGGAGGAGTATTTGTGTAAGCTCAGCTTTGAAGGCCATGTAAAATTCCGCTGTAAATCCATCTGGTCCTGGACTTTTCTTAGCTGGAAGGACTCTTATTGCTGGTTCTATTTAAAAGATTGATATGGGCATGTTAAGATGGTGTAACTCATCTTGGTTTAGTTTTGGCATTTCAATATTGGCTAGGAAATGATTAATTTCTGTTAAATTCTCAAACTTATTAGCATAAAGTTTTGAGAAGTATTCCCTTATAATGTTCTGAATCTTGGTTGTTTCCGTGCTGATGTTTCCATCCTCATCTCTGAGTTTATTAATTTGGGTGTGTTCTCTTCTTTTTCTGATAAGATTTTCTAAGGGTCTGTCAATTTTGTTAAGTTTTTCGAAGAACCAACTCTTAGTTTTGTTGATTCTTTCTATAGTTTTTTTGGATTCTAATTCATTTAATTCTGATTTAATTTTAATTATTTCTTTCCATGTACTGGATAGGGATTTATCTTGATGCTCTTTTTCAATAGGTTTAGATTTGTCATTAAATTGTTGGTTTCAGATCTCTCCAATTTGTTGATGTAGGAGCTCAGAGGTATAAAGTTGCCTCTGAGAACTGCCTTTGCTTTGTCCCAGAGGAGCTGGTAATTTGTGTGTTCATTTTTGTTGAATAACATGAACATTTGAATTTCCTTTCTAATTTCTCCCATGACCCACTCATGATTCAGCTGTGTGTTGTTCAGCCTCCATATGATACCGGACTTTCTTTGGTGGCTTTGGTGTTGAGTTCTAATTTTGTTCCCTTCTGGTAAGAGAGAATTCAAGGTATCACTTCAATGTTTCTGAATTTAGACAAGTTTGCTTTGTGGCCTAAAATGTGGTCTATTTTAGAAAACGTTCCAAGTGCTGCTGAGAAAAACGTGTATTCTGATGCTGCTGGTGAAATGTTCGGTAAATGTCTGTTAAGTCTAGTTGATCTATGCAGCTGTTTAGATCTGCGGTTTCTCTGTTGAGTTTTTGCCGAGTTAATCTATCTAGTGGGGAGAGTGGTGTGTTAAAATCCCCAACAATTAATGTCTTTGTATCTATATGGGATTTGAGGGAAAGTAGTGTTTCTTTGATAAATTTGGGTGCTCCATTGTTTGGCGAATAGATATTTAGAATTGTAATATCCTCCTGAAGGAGAGACCCCTTAATTAGTATGTAGCGACCTTCTTTATCTCTTCTCACGAATTTTAATTTGAAGTTTATTTTGTCTGATATTGGGATTGCAACTCACGCCTGTTTATGAGGGCCGTTTGCTTGGTAGATTTTTTTCCAGCCTTTAACATTCAAAATGTGTTTGTTTTTACGGGCAAGATGTGACTCCTGAAAGCAGCCAATAGAAGGGTCTTGTTTTTTAATGCAACAAGACAATCTATGTCACTTAATTGGAGAGTTCAGTCCATTGACATTAAGAGATAGGACTGAGAGGTATTTGGGAGTTCCTGCCATGTTATCCACCTACTTGCTGGCTGCAAAATTTGGGTTCTTCCTATGGTTCTTGGATTCTCAGTTTGGGTGCAGTTTCATGGCCTTTATTGTGGTCTTGTTTGTTTTCTATGTGTAGGACAACTTTAAGAAACTTTTGTAGGGCTGTTTTGGTGGAGATATATTGTTTCAATTTTTCTTTGATATGGAAGGTTTTTATTTGGCCTTCAGTTATGAAGGAAAGTTTAGCTGGGTACAGTATTCTTGGTTGGTAGTTGTTTGTTCTTAGGGCATGGCATACATCATTCCAGACTCTTCTTGCTTTGATTGTCTCTGCTGAGAAATCTGAGGTGATTCTAATAGTTTTCCCTTTATAGGTGATTGATCTTTTCTGCTTGACAGCTTTAAGGATCTTTTCCTTGGTCTGTGTTGATGCTTTGCAGATTATATTGTTTTAGTGAGATATCCTGTTCCGGTCTGGCGTACTTGGACTTCTAAAAGCTTCTTTTATCTAATTAGGCCTATCTTTTTGCATGTTTGGAAAGTTCTCTGCTAGAATCCTGTTAATCAAATTTCCTAGACCATTAACTTCTCTCTCTATGCATTCCTCTATACCCATTATCCTCAGATTAGGTCTTCTGATGTTGTCTTCCAAGTGTTGGATAGATCTATCATATTTCTTGGACTTGTCTTGGATGGTTGTGTGTTCATTCTCTATAATATCTATGCTTTCTTCAATCCCTGAGATTCGATCTTCTCCATGGTCTAACCTGCTGTCAAGAGTCTCTACTTTGTTTTTTATCTCTTTTCCTGCTAATTGGTCAGCTTTAATGGCTTCAAATTCTTTGTTGAAGCTCTGTTTTAGATCTTGTATGAATTTCTTTACTTCCTTAATTTGGTGTTCAGTGTCAATTCTCAAATCACTTAGTTGATTGGTTATGGTTTCTTTGGACTCCCATTCCATCTGTTGGGATCCATTCAGCATTCTCTTTGTGGTCTCCCTGACTTCCTTCAGCTCTTTGTTAATCAATTCCATGAATGCCTTTAGTGATCTTTGTGTATTCTCTTCCTGCTCTCTCAATTCCTGTATTACTCTTTGATTAGTTTCCTCCCGTTCGTGGGATTCCTGCAGTTTTCTTTGAGTGTTCTCAGTCTGCTCACACCATTCCTGCCTTTCTCTTTGATTCTTTTTTTTTTTTTTTTGGGTCTGGTCGTGGGGCCTGAACTCTGTGCCTGGGCGCTGTCCCTCAGCTCTTCAGCTCAAGGCTAGCACTACCACTTGAGCCACAGCTCCACTACCGGCTTTTTTCTTTTTGCTTATGTGGGCTGAGGAATCGAACCCAGGGCCTCATGCATGCAAGGCAAGTGCTCTACCACTGAGCCACCTTTCCAGCCCTCCTGCCTTTCTCTTTGAGTATTCTCAAGCTGCTCATGCAAATCCTGTATCAGTTTTTGAGTAGCTTCCTCACTCTTATGATATTCCTGTATAAATTTTGGATTGCCTCCTCTCTCTCCCTATCATGCTCATACAGAATCCTTTGTATGTTTTCAATCTTTTCATTTATCATGTTTGCCAACCATGTTTGTAGAGCTATTTGGGAACTCTCCTCTGGATTATTCATTATCTGATCTGTCCCCTGATTATCAAGATTGGGAGTTGAGATACCCGGATTTGCCATTTTTCTTGTGTTTTTCCGGCTTACTCTGCCCATTTGAGATGAAAATAAAACCAGTTTTTTGCTCTAACACTATCTTAAGGCAACAATCAACCCAAGTCTGAATTTGTACAGTCAATAGTCTACAGATACAATCTAGTTCAACGAATACATCTATTCAACATCAAACCACTATATGTTAATGGGCTTCAAACCACAGAGAAGAATTTGGAAAACCAGAAATTATTAGGGTTAGTGAGAGATGTGGGTAATAAATACGAATAGATTTGTGCGGGGAGGCACAGGGAGAGTTAACTAAGTCCTAATCTCAATGCAGGACATAGGTTGGGTAGGATGAAAGTAGAGAGAGAGAAAAAAGAAGAAAGGGAAAGGGAAAATAAGAGTCAGAAAAAATAGAAAAGTAAAAATTAATAATATTATGGCCTCTGAAAACAATCTATTTAGAGAAGAACGTGAATATATTGAGGGAAGGGGAGGGACGTAGAGGAGATGTGAAAAACTTAAAAATAAAAATGCTTAAAATATTATATAGGTATAAAGAGGAGATGTGAAAAACATAAAAATAAAAATGCTTACAATATTATGTAGGTATAAAGAGGTAGTACTGCTATTAAGGAATTTAAGTCTCAGAGGTTTTGAATTGAGTAATAAATTTGTGGATTAAGTGTGTACACAATGGGGGATAGGGTCTACTAGTTAACTACGGGTTTATGTGAGGATGTGCAGGACAAGAGTTAAGTCACATAAAGAAGAACAAAAGAGAGAAAAAGGTGAAAAGGATAAGAAAGGATGAAAAAAAGATCAGAAATTCAGTAGAGCTAAACCAAAAAACAAAAAGATAATTTAAAAAGAAAAAAAAAGAGAAAGAAGACAAAAAAAGAAAGAACATGCACATTCAGGTATCCCTAAAATAAAATTTATAAGAGGAAAAAAAGGTTACTGGAAAACAATTTTTTTTTCAAAAAAGGCAAAAATTAAAGATTAAAAAAAGTTTTAGAAAAGAACAAAAAATTTCTTATATAAGGTACCAAAGGAAAAGAAGAAGAAGTAGAAGAAGAAGAAGAAGAAGAAGAAGAAGAAGAAGAAGAAGAAGAAGAAGAAGAAGAAGAAGAAGAAGAAGAAGAAGAAGAAGAAGAAGAAGAAGAAAAGTTCTTTGACTTTTTTTGGGAGGGGTGGGAAAAATCCTGTATCTCCCTTGTGTCTGTAACCAGCCTCTTGTTGGAGTCTCTGGTCTGCTTGTGGTCCTGTGGCTTGGTTGGTTTCTTAAGTCAGTATGTTCGAACAGGTAGAAAAATGCTCTGCTTTACCCAGGATTTTGAGATCCTCCTCCCTGGTTAATTTAATGGGAGGCTGATCTGCTTTGAGAATCACAAAAGAGGGGGATGCAGTGATGAGGCTAGGTTCTGGGTAGTGTTGAGGCCTTTCAACAAACAGTAGCTTTTCCCTGGGGCTATTTTGTGAAAAACTCACAGAGCCCAGCCTGGAGCCATTCTCAGGGTTTCTGTTTACTGAATTTCAATTGATTGTCCAGGATGCTAGAGGGAGGGGCAACCTTTGGCTCTGATTACCCAGTGAAGAAAGCCACTCCTAGGGCTGGCGCCCCAGCTGGGTGACTTTTCCCTGGGTGGAGCTGAGTCTGGAAGGTCATGCCGTCATTAAGTTCTTGTGACCTGCTAAATGACTCGTTTTATTCCAAGGCCTGAGTTGGAGCTAACAGCTCCGCCGAGCTTTGTAGGTATCCAAGATGGAGATCCCGTACTGGGGGGGTGGAGGGGTGGCCTTCCCTACTCTGCTCCCTGGGAAGGAGTGAGGACCACGGGTTTCTACTCACGCTGAGTCTTGATTTCTGGGTCGTCTCTGGTCTGTGAACTGCAGGATGAAGGTGTCTGCTCCTTGTCGGTTCTTGCTGGTGTTGAGTAGAATCTGCTTGCCCGCTGGGTCTGGCTCCTTCGTCCAGGACTCTCTGTGGCTCAGGTATGGTTCCCTGTGTTCACCACCGCCACCGCTGCCGCAGCCAACGCTGCGGCCGCTGCGGTGGCTGCTGGCAAGCGCTCAGATCTGTCTCCTTGCCTGGGTTTCCCCTCTCTGGACTAACTCTCGGTCCTCTGATGGCACACTTGGTGTGATTCTCTGGCTTAGGAATGTTTGACATGATTTTAATTCTTCCTCCTCTTGTTTCAGTATTTCCAATGGAATTACTTCAAAGAATTTAGTGTAAAGAAAATATTTTTGTATTTATGAACTCAGAATTTTTTATTCAGTTGGGACACATTACATATTTATATTTCATTTTAACTTGGAAATCCTCTTTCCTTCATTTAAAATCACAGTTCTGAATTTATAATACTAAAGTAGCATCTACTAATTTATACGAAATCGTCCAAACTATTTTCACTTCACACTACATGTAATATAGAGTGTAATAATAATGATGAGTAATATAGTATGTAATAATTGCTTTTGGGGAAAGTCAATTACAGTGGTTTTGTGAGATACTGAGTAACAGTTATATTTCATTCTACTAAAAAATTCCAAGTTACACCTAAAAATTACTCACAGTTATAAATTAATGCCGAAAAATAACATTGTTTATTAGAAAAAGCCAGAAGGTTCAATAAGCTTGCTTTTTTAAACTTGTCTTGAATCTGGGCTTTGGTAGCTCATGCTGAAATCCTGGCTACCCAAAACGCTGAGATCTGAGGATAGTGGTTCAAATCCAGCCTGGGTAGAAAAGACTATGAGACTCTTAGCGCCAATATATCTCTTGCAAACTAGAAATGGCACTGTGTCTCAAGTGGTACAGTGTTATTCTTGAGCTGAAGAGCACAGGGACAGTGCCCAAGCCCAATGTTCAAGCCCCACGACATGCAAAAAAAATTGGCATGGATTTTTACTTTATTATTTCATGATTTTTCAATGTGAAAATATGTACCAAAGGTTTACAATTGCATGAACAAAGTAATGAGTACATATCTTATTAAGCATTGTTGCCTCCTCTCTTCTTTCTCCATCCCATCCCTTCCCATCTCCCTTTCTGCCCCCCATCCCCCTGTACCAAAGTTGTAAAGTTCGATTTTCAACACAAAGTCTTGTATATGTCATTGTTGCAATGGGTTCACATGAATCCCAATATGTTTTTTCCTTCCCTTCCCCAAATTATATCAACATCAAATACGGTGAAAATAGAGGTTATTTCGTGGGGGAGGGACATAAAAAGCAACAAAGGAATCATCTTGTAAATATGGTAGAAACAACAGCAAGAAAGAAAAACCATGTGAGTCCTTATCTTGGTGTTCATTTCACCTAAAATCAACTTGTCTGACAGTTTGTGTTTATCTCCGACATATACTAGTTATTGCAAATAAGGGAAACCATGGAAGCTACTTACTTTTGGCCTGGATTACTTTACTTAATACAATTTTTTCCAACTCTTTCCATTTCCTAACAAATGGGGGAAAGTCATTTTTTCTGATGGAGGCATAGAATTCCATTGTGTATATATAACAATTTTTTTTAATTGTAAGAATACCGTACAGAAGAGTTACAATTACATGGACAATATAAAAAGTACATTTCTTATCAAGTGTGGTTGCCACATTTTATCGATCCATTCATCTACTGATGGACATCTGGGTTGGTTTCATATCTTAGGTATGGTAAATAATACTGCAATAAACATAGTGGTGCTGATAGCTATAGTATGGGCTTGTTTTTGATCATTTGGGTAAATGCCCAAAAGTGGGATTGCTGTGTCATAGGGGAGCTCTATTTGGAGTCTTTTGAGGAACCTCCATGCTACATTCCAGCATGGTTGAACAAGATTTCAGTCCCACCGACATCCTGTACAGCTTGTCTTGTTATTACAGTTCTGCATTATAGCCATTCTAACTGGGTGAGGTGGTATCTCATTGTAGTTTGGATTTGAATTTCTTTTATAGCTAAGAAGGTTGAGCATTTCTTCATGAATCTATTGGCTATCCTTCCTTCCTCTTCAGAGAAGTTTCTCTTTAGTCTTTAGCCACTTATTTATTGGGCAGTTCCTTCTTTGAGGATTTGTTGTTGGGGATTTAATTTTTCGAGTACCAGGTATATTTTAGATATGAGACCCTTGTCCGTTGTATGGCTAGTGAAGATCTTCTCCCAATCTGTAGGCTTTCTATTGATCTAGCTAGCTATGTGCTTTGCCATGCAGAAGCTCTGCAATTTCATGCAATTCCATTTGTCCAACCTTTCTTTGATCTGTTGTGTTTCTGGGTCTCTATTAAGAAAATTTCAGCCTGAGCCAAGGACACATAAGTTACCTCCTAGTTTGTCCTGCAATGTTTTCAGGGTGTCTGCTTTGACTCTGAGGTCTTTCATTCATTTGGGGTGGATTCCTTTTTTAAATTTTTATTTATTTTATTGTGAATATACTGTACAGAGTGGTTTCAATTACAGTGGCAAGATAATAAGTACATTTCTTATCAAGCATTGTAGCCTCCTCCTTTGTTTCCCCTTCAGTGTGATATATATGGATCTAGCTTTAGTTTTCTACAAGTGATTAACCAATTTTGTCAGCACCATTTACAGAAGAAGTTCTTTCTTCCATTCTATTTCTTAGCTCCCTTATTGAAGATTAGGTGGCTACAGATCTGTGGGTTCATTTCTGGGTTTTCAATTCTATTCCATTGGTCCTGAGGTCTGTTCTTGTGTCAGTACCAAGTTGTTTTGATTACAATGGCTTTGTAGTAGAGTTTGAAATTTGGTATTGATATTCCTCTAGCACTATTCATTCTGTTGAACATTTTTGCTCTTCAGAGTCTTTTATTGTTCCATATGAATTTTTGGAATTCCTCTTCTATTTTCTTGAAGAATGAGTTTGTAATATTGATAAGCATCACATTGAATTTGTTGATAGCCTAGGGAAGTATTGCCATTTTCAGGATTTGACTCTACAAATCCAGGAGCATGGTAGGTTTTTCCAATTTCTAAGTTCCATTTTTATTTCCTTTT
This sequence comes from Dipodomys merriami, assembly GCF_024711535.1. Classification (NCBI taxonomy): domain Eukaryota; kingdom Metazoa; phylum Chordata; class Mammalia; order Rodentia; family Heteromyidae; genus Dipodomys; species Dipodomys merriami. The sequence goes on along the minus strand of NW_027206244.1, from coordinate 527,208 downwards.
TCAGGTTTTGAATGTTTGCATCATAAAGATACCTCACATCTTTGATTAAGTTAATACCTACGTATTTTATTTCTTGTGGGCTATTATGAATGGAGTTGCTTTCCTGATTTCAGCCAGGTTTTCTCATTGATGGCATACAAAAAATCCATTGATTTCAAGAGTTAATTTTTCCCTTGTAACTTTGCCAACGTTTGAATCAGCATGAATAATTTCGGAGTGGAGTCGGTGGGATTATTTAAATATAACATCATGTCATCTGCATATAGGGAGAGTTTTAAATCATGTTTCCCGATTTGGTTCCCTTTTATGTTTGCATCTTGTCTTTTGCTGTAGTTAGGCATTCTAATACTAAATTGAAAAGAAATGGAGAGAGTGGACATCCTTGTCTCGTTCCTGAGTTAGGAAGAAATGGCTTTAGGTTTTCACCATTAAGTACAATGCTGGCTGTAGGTTTATCATATACTGCCTTTATGGTATTGAGGAATGTTGACTGGATTCATAGTTTTTATAGGTCTTTTATCACAAAGGGTGTTGAGTTCTGATTTTATTCCTTTGGATACTGTTTCTTGGCTCTTACTGTGGTCTTGTTGGTTTTCTATGTGTAGGATATTTTGTCTTTTGTAAGGCTGGTTTGGTGGAGATATATTGTTTCAATGTTTCTTTGCTATGGAAACTTTTTATTTGACCTTCGGTTATGAAGGATAGTTTAGCTGGGTACAGTATTCTTGTTTGTTAATTGTTTGCCTTATTGCATGGCTTACACCATTTTAGGCTCTTCTTGCTTTAATCGGCTCTGCTGAGAAATCTGGGATGATTCTACTTGGTTTCTGTTTATAGGTGATTGTTCTTTTCTCCTTGAGATCTTTAAGGCTCCATTCCTTGGTCTGAATTGATCCTGTGAAGATTATAAGGTGACAGTGGGTTATCTTGTTCTGGTCTGGTCTATTTGGGGTTCTATAAGCTTCTTATATCTGAATAGGCCTATCTTTTTGTATGTATGGGAAGTTCTCTGCTAGGTTTCTGTTAAATAAGTTTTCTGGACCATTAACTTCTTTTTCTAGGTGCTCCTCTACACCCATATCCTCAGATTAGGCCTTCTGATGGTGTCTTCCAAATGTTGAATAGATCTATCCTATTTTTTTGGAGTTGTCTTGCATAGTTTTATGTTTTTTGTCTATAATATATAGGCCGTTTTTAATCCCCGAGATTCAATCTTCTGGATGTTCTAACCTACTGTCAAGACTTTCTACTTTTTTTAAAATTTCTTTTTCTTCTAATTGGTTGGCTTTGATGGCTTCTAAAATTTTGTTGGAGCTTTGTTTTAGATCTTGTATGAAATTCTTTACTTCCTTAATTTTGTGTTCAGTTTCTCAAATCACTTAGTTTATTGGTTATGGTTTCCCTGGACACCCATTCTTTCTGTAGTGCTACATTCAGCATTCCATTTGTGGTCTCCCTGACTTCCTTCCGCAGTCTGTTTATGGATTCTGTGACTGCCTCTATTTATCTTTGTCTAGTCTCATCCTGCTCTCATAATTCCTGTATTGCTCTTTGATTAGTTTCGTCATGTTCACACAATTCCAGTAATTCTCTATGGCTGTGCTCTGCTTGCTCATGCATTTCCTGTATTTATCTTTGACTTTTTTCAACCTGCTTATGCAATTCCTGCATTAATCTTTAAGCAACTTCCTAATACTTACATGATTCCTGTATTAATCTTTGGTTTGCCTCCTCTCAGTCCCTTTCACGCTCACACTGAGTCCTTTGCAAGGTCAATCATTTCATTCACCATGTTTGCTAGTAGTGTATGTACAGGTTTTTATGGAGCTTCTCTGGAATATTCATTACAATTTTGTCACCTGATTAACATGAGTGGGAGTTGAGATACCTGGACTTGCCATTTTTATTGTTCTTTTCAGCTTTTTCTGCCCATTTAGTATGAAGGTAACACCAATTTTGTGCTAGAACATTATTTTAAGGCAAGCATCAGCCAGAGTCCTATAATTGCACAATCAAAATGGCTTCAGATACAATCTAATTCAACAGATACAATCTATTCAACATCAAACAACTATGTATTACTGTGCTACAAACAACAAAAAATGATTTGGCAAACCAGAAATTATTAGCTTTAGGGAGAAATGTGGGGACAAATAGTACTAGAGGGATGTGGAGGGGTAAAAGGAGCGTAAATTTAACAAATTCCTAATCTCAGAGAGGAAAATGGATTGGACAGAATGACAGGAGAGAAATATAAAAAAAAGAGGGGTGACTGTATAAGATGGTGGAGGAGAAGCTGGAGACTAAACAAGCTCTCCCATACAAAGTAGTTTTAGAGTTCCAGTGAACAGTCCTAAGCCAGAAAGTCACACCAATGTGCCAACACAGGTCCGAGAGTTAGGCCAGGGAGGGAAAATTCAGGCAAGGAGATAGCTCTGAGCTTTTGCCAGCAGCTGCGGCGGTAGAGGCAGTGGTGTTGGTGGGGCCGCAGATGCCATACCTGAATCACAGAGAGTCCTGAACGAAGGAGCCAGACACAGCAGGCAAGCAGATTCTACTCAACACCAGCAAGAACCTACAAGGAATGGACATCTTCATCCTGCAGTTTGCAGACCAGAGATGACTCAGGAACCAAGAATGGGCGTGAGTAGAAGCCTGATGTCCTCACTCCTCAGGGAGCAGAGGAGGGAAGGCCACCCATCCCTCCCCCCAGGAATGGAGATTTCCATCTTGGATACTGACTAAGCTTGGCGGAGCTGCTAGCTCCAACTCAGGCCTTGAAATTAAACTAGAGTCCTTTAGCAGGTCCCAAGAACTTAACAGCGTGACCTGCCAGACTCAGCTCCACCCAGGGAAAAGTCACCCAGCTGGGGCGCTAGCCCTAGGAGTGGCTTTCTTCACTGGGTAATCAGAGCCAGAGGCTTCCCCTCCCTTTAGCAGCCTGGACAATCAATTGAAATTCGGTAAACAGAAACCCTGAGAAAGGCTCCAGTCTGGGTTCTGTTTCTCACAAACTCGCCCCTCAGGGAAAAGCTACTGTTTGCTGAAAGACCTCAACTCTACCAAGAACCTAGCCTCATCACAGCATCTCCCTCTTTTGTGATACTCAAAGCAGATCTGCCTCCTATTGAACTAGCCTTGGAGGAGGATTGCAAAATCCTGGGTGAAAGCAGAGCATTTTTCTGCCTGTTCCAAAAAATTGACTTAAGTAACCAACCAAGCCACAGGACCACAAGCAGTCCAGAGAATTCCAAAAAGAGGCTGGATACAGACACAAGGGAGACACAAAAATCAAACAATATTTTTTATACTTCTTTTAATCTTTAATTTTTACATTTTTTGAAAAAAATTGTTTTCTAGAAACTTTTTTTTCTCTTATAATTTTTATTTTATGGATACATGTGTGTGTGCGTTTTTCTTTTTATTTTTTGTATTCTTTCTCCTTTTTTAATTATCTTTTTGTTTTTTGTTTAGCTCTACTGAATGTCTGATTTTTTCTTCCTTTCTTATCCTTTTCATGTTTTCCTCTGTTTTGTTCTTCTTTATGTGACTTAATTATTGTCCTGCACATCCTTAGATAAATCCGTAGTTGACTATTAGACCCTATTTCCATTTGTGTACACACTTAATCCAAAAATTTATTACTCAATTCAAAATCTCTGAGACTTAAATTCCTTAATAGCAGTACTACATCTTTATTCCTATATAATATTTTAAGCATTTTTATTTATTTATTTATTTATTTTGGGTCCGGTTGTGGGGCCTGAATTCTGGGCATGGGCCCTGTCCCTCAGCTCTTCAGCTCAAGGCTAGTGCTCTACCACATGAGCCACAGCGCCACTTCCAGCTTTTTTCTTTTTGCTTGGTTCTGGGAATCGAACCTAGGGCCTCAGGCATGCAAGGCAAGCGCTCTACCACTGAGCCACCTTCCCAGCCCCAAGCATTTTTATTTTTAAGTTTTTCACATCTCCTTTATAGCCCTCCCCTTCTCTCATTATATTCACGTTCTACTCTAGATAGATTTTTTTTGTTTCGGCACAATATTATTAATTTTTAATTTTCCATTTTTTCTGGTCTCTTTTCCCTTTCTCTTTCTTCTTTTTTTCTCTCTCTCTACTTTTATCCTACCCAACCTATTTCCTGCTTTGAGATTAGGACTTAGTTAACTCTCCCAGTGCCTTCCCAATTCATTCTATTCCCATTTTTTACCCCCTTCTCTCCCTAACCTTGATAATTTCTGGTCTTCCAAAATCTCCTTTGCGGTTCGTAGCCCATTCATATACAGTTGTTTGATGTTGAATAGATATATATGTTGAACTAGACTGTATCTGTAGACTATTGACTGTGCAAATTTAGACTCTGGATGATGCATGCCTTAAGAAAGTGTTCTAGCACAAAACTGGTGTTATTTTCATCCCAAATGGGCAGAGTAAGCCGGAAAAATACAAGAAAAAGGGCAAGTCCGGGTATCTCAACCCCCACTCTTGATAATCAGGGGACAGAACAGATAATGAATAATCTAGAGGAGAGTTCTCAAAATGCTCTGCAAACACTGCTGGCAAACACGATAAATGAAAAGAATGAAAACATACAAAGGACTCTGTATGAGCGTGAGAGGGAGAGAGAGGAGGCAATCCAAAGGTTTATACAGGAATATCATGAGCGTGAGGAAGCTACACAAAAACCTAATACAGGATATGTGTGAGCAGCTAGAGAATACTCAAAGACAAAGGCAGGAATGGTGTGAACAGGCTGAGAACACTCAAAGAGAACTAGAGGAATGGCAGGAACGGGAGCGGGAAGAAGCAAAGCAAAGAGTAAGACAGGAATTGAGAGAGCAGGATGAGAATACACAAAGATCACTAAAGGCATTCATGGGATCCATTAACAAAGAGCTAAGGAAGTCAGGGAGACTAAAAAGAGAATGCTGAATGGAACCCAACAGAAGGAATGGGAGTCCAAGGAAACCATAACCAATCAACTAAGTGAACTGAGAATAAACACTGAACACCAAATTAAGGAAGTAAAAAAGTACATATAAGATCTAAAACAAAGCTTCAACAAAGAATTTGAAGCCATCAAAGCTGACCAATTAGAAGAAAAAGAAATAAAAAACAAAGTAGTAAGTCTTGACAGCAGGTTACACCATACAAAAGATTGAATCTCGGGGATTGAAGACAGCCTAGATATTTTAGAGAAAGAACGTACAACCATCCAAGACAAGTTCAAGAAATATGATAGATCTATCCAACACTTAGAAGACACCACTAGAAGGCCTAATCTAAGGATAATATGTGAAGAGGACTATCTAGAAACAGTAGTTAATGGTCTAGGAAATTTGTGTAACAGGATCCTAGCAGAGAACTTACCAAACATGCAAAAAGATAGGCCGATTCAGATACAAGAAGCTTATAGAATTCCAAATAGACCAGACCAGAATAGGACATCCCTCCTTCATATTATAATCCACACAGGATCAACACAGACCAAGGAAAAAATCCTTAAAGCTGTAAAGGAGAAAAGATTAATCACCTATAAAGGAAAACCATTAGAATCAACTCAGATTTCTCAGCAGTGACAATCAAAGCAAGAAGAGTCTGGAATGATGTATGCCATGCCCTAAAATCAAACAACTATCAACCAAGAATACTGCACCCAGCTAAACTCTCCTTCATAACTGAAGGCCAAATAAAAACCTTCCATAGCAAAGAAAAATTGAAACCATACATCTCCACCAAACCAGCCCTACAAAAGATTCGTAAAGATATCCTAAACATAGAAAACCAACAAGAACATAATAAAGGCAAAGAAACTGCACCAAACTGAGAATCCAAGAACCATAGGAAGAACCCAGTTTTAACAGCCCCCAAGAAGATGGATAACATGGCAGGAATTGCCAAGTACCTCTCAGTCCTATCTATCAACATTAGTGTACTTACCTCTCCAATTAAGCGACATAGACAGTCTAGTTGGATTAAAAAACAAGACCGTTCTATCTACTGTCTTCAGGAGTCACATCTTGCCCGTAAAAACAAACACATTTTCAATTTAAAGGCTGGAGCAAAATCTACCAAGCAAACGGCCCTCATAAACAGGCGGGAGATGCAATCCTAATATCAGTTAAAATAGACTTCAAATTAAAATTTGTGAGAAGAGATAAAGAAGGTCGATACATACTAATTAAGGGAACTTTCCTTCAGGAAGATATTTCAATTCAAAAGACCTATTCGCCAAACAACGGAGCACCCAAATTTATCCAAGAAACACTACTTTCCCTCAAATCCCACAAAGATCCAAAGACATTAATTGTTGGGGTTTTTAACACACCACTCTCCCCACAAAATAGATCAACACGGCAAAAACTCAACAGAGAAATCGCAGATCTAAGCAGCTGCATAGATAAAGTAGATTTAACAGACATCTACCAAATATTTTACCCAGCAGCATCAGAATACACGTTTTTTTCAGCAGCACATGGAACGTTTTCTAAAATAGACCACATTTAAGGCCACAAAGCAAACTTGTCTAAATTCAGAAACATTGAAGTTATACCTTGAATTATCTCGTACCAGAAGGGAACAAAATTAGAACTCAACACCAAAGCCACCAAAAAAAGTCCGGTATCATATGGAGGCTGAACAACACACTGCTGAATCATGAGTGGGTCATGGGAGAGATTAGAAAGGAAATACTATTGTTCATGCTATTCAACAAAAATAAACACACAAAATATCTGCTCCTCTGGAACACAGCAAAAGCAGTACTCAGAGGCAAGTTTATAGCTCTGAACTCCTACATCAACGAATTGGAGAGATCTGAAACCAACAATTTAATGACAAATCTAAACCTCCTTGAAAAAGAGCATCAAGATAAACCCCAATCCAGTAGATGGAAAGAAATAATTAAAATTAAATCAGAATTAAATGAATTAGAATAAAAAAAAACTGTAGAAAGAATCAACAAAACTAAGAGTTGGTTCTTCAAATAACTTAACAAAATTGACAGACCCTTAGCAAATCTTATCAGAAAAAGAAGAGAACACACCCAAACACATATACTCAGAGATGAGAATAGAAACATCACCACGGAAACAACCAAGATTCAGAACATTATAAGGGAATACTTCTCAAAACTTTATGCTAATAAGTTTGAGAAATGGACAGAAATGGACTTTTTCCTAGCAAATATTGACATGCGAAAACAAAACCAAGATGAGTTAAACCATCTGAACAGGCCCCAATCAAGCATTGTAATATAAACAGCAATAAAAGACCTCCCAGCTAAGAAAAGTCCAGGACCAGATGGTTTTACAGCGGAATTTTCAAAGGCCTTCAAACAGCGCTCACAGTAATACTCCTTCAACTCTTCAATGAAATTGAAAGAGAAAGTGCACTACCGAACACATTCTATGAAGCCATCATTACCGTCATCACAAACCAAGCAGGGACTCATCAAAGAATGAAAACTATAGACCTATTTCTTTGATGAACATTGATGCAAAAGTTCTCAACAAAATTTTGCCCAATCGACTTCAAAAATTCATTCAAAAACTCATACACCACGATCAAACAAGATTCATTTCAGGGATGCAAACCTAGTTCAATATATGCAAATCAATTATTATTATTCATCTCATCAACAGGAGCAAGAATAAGAACCACATGGTTATCTCAATAGATGCAGAAAAAGCATTCGACAAGATCCAACACCACTTTATGATGAAGCTTTTGGAAAGATTAGGAATCCATGGAACATTCCTCAATACAATAAAGGCTGTATATGACAAACCTACAGCCAGCATTATACTTAATGGTAAAAAACTAAAGCCATTTCCTCTTAGCTCAGGAAAAAGACAAGGATGTCCATTCTCTCCACTTGTCTTCAATCTAGTATTAGAATGCCTAGCTACAGCAATAAGACAAGATTCAAACATAAAGGGGATCCAAATAGGGAAAGAATAAATAAAACTCTCCCTCTTTGCAGATGACATGATCTTTTATTTAACGAATCCCATAGACTCCACTGCCAAATTACTATAGCTGATTCAAAACTTTGGCAGAGTAGCAGGGTATAAAATTAACCCCCAAAATCAATGGCTTTTCTTTATGCCAACAATGAGAAAAGTGGGGCTGAAATTACGAAAGCAACTCCATTTGTAATAGCCCCACAAAAAATAAAATACCTAGGAATTAACTTAACCAAAGAAGTGAAGGACCTCTACGATTAAAACTTTAAAACCTTGAAAAAGGATATCAAAACACAACTTAGAAAATTAGAAAATCTCCCATGCTGCTGGATTGGAAAGATTAACATCGTGAAAATTGCAATACTTCCCAAGGATATCTACAAATTTAACGTGATACCTATCAAAATTCCTACCTTATTCTTCAAGGAAATAGAAGAGGCCATCCAAAAAATTCATAAAAACTCTCCACAACGGAAAGAACACTGCTGGAGATATATCAATAGCAAATTTCAAACTCTACTATAAAGCCATAGTAATCAAAAGAGCTTGGTACTGGCATAAGAACAGACCTCAGGACCAATGGAATAGAATTGAAAACCCAGCAATGAACCTACAGGCATATAGGCATCTAATCTTCGATAAGGAATCTAAAAAAATGCAATGGAAGAAAGACAGCCTCTTCAGTAAATGGTGCTGGCAAAATTGGTTAACTACTTGTAGAAAACTAAATCTAGATGCTTATATATCACCCTACACCAGAATCAACTCCAAATGGATCAAAGACCTCAGAACCAAAGCAGACAGTATGAAAACATTACAGGATGGAATAGGAGAAACCCTAGGTCTCCTTGGCACATGCCGAAATTTTCTAAATAGAGACTCAGAAACACAAAAAATCAAAGAAAGCTTGGACAAATGGGATTGCATGAAGTTGCAGAACTTCTGCATGGCAAAGGACATAGCTAGCAAGATCAATAGAAAGCATCACGGATTTGGAGAAGATCTTCACTAGCCACACAACAGACAAGGGTCTCATATCTAAAATATACTTGGAACTCAAAAAATTAAGTCCCCCAACAACAAATCCTCAACGAAACAACTGCCCATTTAATAAGTGGGCTAAAGACTTCATGAGAAACTTCTCTGAAGAGGAAAGGAAGATGGCCAATAGACACATGAAGAAATGCTCAACCTCCCTAGCCATGAAAAAATGCAAATCAAAACAACATTGAGATACCACCTCACTCCAGTTAGAATCGCAAAAATCAAGAACTCTAACAACAACAGATGCTGGAAGGGATGTGGAGAGAAGGGAACCTCACTTCTTTGTTGTTGGGAGTGTAAACTTGTTCAACCACTTGGAAAGCAGTATGGAGGTTCCTCAACATACTTCACATAGAGCTCCCCTATGACCCAGCCATGCCACTTTTGGGCATTTACCCAAATGTTTACAAACAAGACCACACTAAAGCTACCAGCACAACTATGTTTATTGCAGCATTATTTACCATAGCTAAGATATGGATTCAACCCAGATGCCCCTCAGTAGATGAATGGATCAAGAAAATGGGGTATATATACAAAATGGAATTCTATGCCTCCATCAGAAAGAATGACATTGCTCCATTTGTTAGGAAATGGAAAGACTTGGAAAAAATTATATTTAATGAAGTAAGCCAAGCCCTAAGAAATATAGGTCCCATGGTTTCCCTTATTTCAAATATCTAGTATATGTATGAGTCAAATAGAAATGGTCAGATAATGTTATGTTAGGAAAATGAACCCTTAGATATGTATTTTAATGTTTTTTTTCTCTCATGCCTTTGTTTCTAAAGCATTTATAAGATTATTTCTTTGTTGCTTTGTATGTCTCTCCCCCACAGAATAACCCCTGCTTTCACTATATTTGATGTCGGTATAATTTGTGGAGGAGATGGGGAAAAACAAGTGGTTTAAGGATACAGGGGGACCTGTTGCAACAATGAGAAGTACAAGTTGTTATGTCTAAAACGAACTTTTCAACTTTGGTTTGGGTTATGGGGGTGGGGTGGGATGATTGCGTGGGGGTCTGTGGGTGAGCGTGGGAAGGGATGTGAAGGGTAAACCAAGCAGGAGGCTACAGTGCTTGATAAGAAATGTACTCATTATCTTGCCCATGTACTTGTAATCCCTCTGTACAGTATGGTCACAAAAAATTAAAATTAAAATTAAAAAAAAATTAAAAAATTAAAAAATGCAAATTGGAAAAACAAAAAGTAAATTTAAGAAGTGAAACACTTAAAAATTATGTATGTTTAAAGAAATGCTACCGAGAGAAGAAAAGGATAGGATGAGAGTAGCGGGGGGATAGAAAGAAACAAGAAAGCAAAAAAAAAATAAAAAATACTAAAATTAGTTACTTGATAATTATGTAGGTATAAAGCGATTATACTGCTTTTAAAGAAGTTAAGCCTAAGAGGTTGTGAATTTAGTAATAAATTTCTGGATTAAGTATGTACACAATAGGGAATAAGGTCTAATAATTGATGACAGGTATATATCTTGGGATGAGCAGAACAGTAATTAAGTCATCCAAAAAAAAGAGAGAAAAAAATGAAAACAATAAAAAAGGACCAAAAGCTCAAATGAGATTAAACACACACACACACACACACACACACACACACACACACACACACACACACACACACATACACACCACAAAAATAAAAATTATGAGAAAAAAAGATTAACAGAAAACACTTTAAAAAAATAAAAATTTAAGAAAAGTTTTAAAAAAGAGTTACTTGATTATTTGTTTTTTTTTTGGGGGGGGGGTGAATGTGAAGACCCTGTATCTCCCTGTGTCCATAACGAGTCTCTTGGTAGAGTCTCGGGTCTGCTTTTGGTGTTTGGTTTTCCTATGGCTTGATTGGTTTCTTGTCTTTTTGGGCAGGCAGAAACTGCTCTGTGTTAGGCCTGTTTTTTGATCCTCCTCACAGGCTAGTTCAGTGGGAGGGAGATCTGCTTGGCATATCACAAAAGAGGAAGATGGCTGTTTCCTCTAGTTTGGAGATGCTGTAATGAGGCTAGGTTCTGGGTAGGGTTGAGGTCTTTCAGGAAACAGTAGTTTTCCCTGAGGGTCTAACTCCTGAGACACTCACAGAGCCCAGCTTGGAGCTTTTCTTGGGGTTTATGTTTACTGAATTTCAATTGTTTGTCTAGGCTGTTGTAGGGAGAGGCAGTCTCTGGCTGTGTTTACCTGGTGAAGAAAGTCACTCCTATGTGGGCCGAATTTTTCTGCCTGGGCTGGGTGACTTTCTCCTGGGTGGAACTGACATCATAACGGTCATCAGAACTGTCTTCATAAACCTATTGTGTGATCGTGGTATTTCCCCTGCCAGGTAAGTATGGGAAGGGATGAAAAGGGGAAACAAAGGAGGAGGATACAATGCTTGATAAGAAATGTACTCATTATCTTGCCCCTGGAATTGTAAACCCTCTGTACAGTATTTTCACAATTAAAAGAAAAACCTATTGTGACCTATTGTAACATGGTAAACCTACTGTGACCTCATCACCATTATAGCATCACCAACTAAGTATTACATCAAAATATTATTATCACTCGATATTGTGCCATCATATTGCCATTGTGATATCACTGTTCCATTGGGTTTTTCAAACCTATTATGACCTCATAAAATTTTACAAAACTCGTGGCCTTTGAGCCTATTATCTTGTGAACTTGCACACTTATGATGCATAAAACACAAGACAATCCAATGAGGCACATTGACGATAACTTTATTTACACTAGAAATGGGCCTCCATTTACCTTGTTCTGGGCTGTACACTCAGTGACAGCCCAACCCCAACCACCAAACCTCAGACGTCCAATAGGCATAGTTAATTGGTTTGCAAAAGACCAACCCACCAAATTATCATCTCCACGCCCCAAACTTCAATAGGTAAGAGTTTTTCTTTTCCCTTATTCCTTCCTTCTTTATAGACTTTTCCTTCATTTCCCTTTTTCCCTTCCATCACTTCCTTCTTCTCTTTAGGCCTCTCCACTACACTTCTCTGGACTGGTAGCCAATTGGCTTCCTTCCCCTTCTGCTCTCCCTCAAATTCCTCTTCTCCAAGGTCTTTCCCCTCCTGCTGTCTCACCACTTCCTTCCTTGCAGGTCATTCCTTGATTTTCTCCAACTCCATTGCTCTGACCATGCAGCCTATATATAGGTTGAACCCCTCCATCACTCCAGTGGGTTTCCTACCTAACAGTTTTCAACCATCACTTCACAAACTGTTTGTTCCCCAATCAATTCTTCAAAGTTCATTATGTGAGGATGACATCCTACCCCCTCCAGCAGCATGCCCTGCTCACTTGTGTGGCATGCCACATGCACGCCAGTGGGCCAGGTCATGGGGCAACATTGATTAGTGGGCCCTGCTCATTATTAGGACCATGCTGCGTCATATATCCCTCAATGTTTTTCATGTCCAATCAAATCCTTGATTCCTTCTAACCAAATCCTAAAAATTCCCTTCTCTCCACCCAATGAACAGGTTTAAAAGGTAAATTTAATAGAAAACAAGTAAATTATGGAAACACACTAGTTAACACTAATTAACACTTAGTAAGTTTTATCCTTAACAGTCCATCTTGCAGCCTTCTCTGTATATTGGTCCACTACCTATTCCACTTGAGACTGATGGATCCAATGCTGTTTTCGTGCTAATTCAATAGGTGACAGTGAAGTTAGCACCACCAATAAGGTCTTTGCCACTTTGGTTCCAATTCAGGAGCATGATGAATTTTTATCCACTCCAGCTGTCCAGGCAAGAAAGAGTGGGTGGAGTTTCTTATTTTCTTTTTTCAACTCCATTTCTTAGTTTATTTCACTTACCTGGGGTCTAGTTTTTTAATTTACTTCTGAAGTGAGACGCTATAGAATAAACTAAACTACTCTCCTCAAAGAAAATTTCCTTCCAACTGGATTTAATTTCTTATTTTATACTTGAAATTTTTATTTTCATCCTAATGTTTATTTTTAAACACTTTTTATTATTATTATATTTAAATAGTTTTACAAAGAATTTCCCATTCTAAAAAACAGTACACAAATACAAGGTGTCTGACAACATTGTCACCCATTCCTCCTAACCCTTCCCTTCTCACAATTTTTTGTAAAAATTGAGATAGGTGATTACATATATTTCACATATTTCACAGTATTGTGGAATTGTGATACTTAGTTAAAGTCACAAACACATTTCAACCTTGACAAGGCAAATTATTGTTATCATATTCCAAAGTTTGTTAATTCTATGAACTTTTACAATCCAAATTATTTTTCCCACCTCAGGTGATATTTACATTTTTTTTCCTTTTGATTAATGTAGGCTATTCCATCTTGCCCTCTTTCCCTCTCATTCATCTCTTCCCATCACTGTGTTTGGGTTGCTTAGTTATTTTTCTTCTATGTCCAGTGCAGCTGATGGGCCCCTTTGTTGTATGTTGTTCCATTTTCCACTTATTGTGTTCCTCCTCCTGGCTTCCCTCCATTGCGTGAATATTTCTGCAGAATACATAGTCAAGAACATGGAGTCATTAATGGTGATACAACAAAATGAGTGGCTGTCCATTGTTTCTTGAGTCCTGTTTACTTTGTCATACCTTCTTGCATTTTGGCTTTAGCATCCATGTATCAGGTAGACACTATGCCATTTGTCTCATTGTTCTTGGCTTATCTCACTCAAATAATATGGTCTAGTTCCATCCATTTCCCTGCAAATACCTTCATTTTGTCTTTTCTAATGGCTACATGGTATTCCATTGTTTATAGGTTCCACATTTTTTGGGTACACTTATCATTTGTGGCTTATCTGGGTTTTTTTTCCAAATCTTGGCTATTGTGAACAGTGCTGCAGCAATCATAGAGGTGTGTATGTCTATGTACACTGGTTTCTGTTGTTCAGAGTAAATGCTTAGGAGTGGTATGGCCAGTTCATAGGACAGGTGGATATTTAGCTTTCATAAGTACCTCCAGAATGCTTTACAAAGTGGTGGTATTAGTATACATTCCCACTAACAATGTAGTAATGTTTCTTTCTTTGTATCCTTTCCAGCATTTGTCATTGGCTTAATTTAGAATGTGGGCCAATCTGATTGGGGTAAGGTGGTATCTCAGAGTTGTTTTTATTTGCATTTCCCTTACAGCCAGGGATGATGATCATTTCCTCATGTATTTCTTTGCCGTTTTTAACTCTTCTAATAAGTCTCTCTTTAGCTTCCTTGACCATTTCAAGATTGGTTTGTTAGGTTTGTGAAGGGTTAGTTTCTTGACTTCACCATATATAATATAATGGATATTATAATATAATGGATATTAGATGCTTGACTGTTATTTTGCTGGTAAATATTTTTCCCATTTCTTCCCATTTGCTGGTAATCTTTATGATTCTTTTTTTTAGGCTTTTATAGTTTTCATGAAACAGACCCTCTATATCTTTAGTTAAGTTAACTCCTGGACACTTTTTATTTTGATGTTATTGTGAATGGGGTTGTTTCTTTGATTTCCCTTTCTATTTGTACATTGTTAGTATACAGAAAAGCGATTGGTTTCTGTGGGTTAATTTGTATCCTGCTACTTTGCCAAATGGGTTTATAAGCTCTAAGTGTTTGGGGATGGAGCTTTAGGGATCGGTTATTTATAAAATAATGCCATCTGCAAAAGAGATATTTTATCTTCTTCCTCTCCTATGTGGATCCCTTTAATGTCTTTCTCTTGACTTATTGCTCTGTCTAAGAATTCCAGAACTATATTGAAGAAGCATGGATAGAGTGGGCATCCTTACCTTGTTCCTGTTTTTAGGGGAATTGGTTGTAGTTTTCCCATATTAAGTATAATATTGGCCTTTGATGTGCCATGTAAGACTTTTATTATAATATGAAATGTTCCTTCTATTCCTATTTTTTCCATAGCCTTTAACATAAATGAGTGCTGAATTTTATTAAAAGCTTTTTCTGCATCAATGGAGATAATCATGTGGTTCTTGACCTTGGATCTGTTGCTGTGATGGATGAGATTTATTGACTTACATATGCTAAACAATCCCTGCATCTCTGGAATGAAACCCACTTGGTCATAATGTATGATTTTTTTTGAAATGTTTCTGGATTCTGTTGGCTGCAATTTTATTGAGGAGCTTTGTATCTGTCTTAATCAAACAGATTGGTGTGTAGTTCTTTTTTTGTTAGGTCTTTGCCTGGTTTGGAGATGAATGTGATATCGGCTTCATAGAATGAGTTTGGGATTACACCCTCTGTTTCTATTTCTCTGAAGAGCTTGAGGTCTTATAGAATTCTGTAGTGAATCCATCAGGTCCTGGGATTTTCTTGTTGGAAGATTTCTGGTTACTTCTACTATCTCATTGTAGGGAAATTAACATGTTTAATTGATTTCTTTCTTCTTGGTTCTGTTTGGGCAATTTGTATTTCTTATTTTTCAGGCAGAAAAAAATTTTATTTACTGAACTGCTGCCCTCACCATGTATGGTGGAGAAGCATGGCTTAAAAGGAAGGGGGCGACCACCTCTGGGCCAGAACTTAATTAGGTTAGGGAAAGGAAAAAGTTGGCCAGGTGGGGAAAGTGTAGACACACTGGATCTCGATGTGACCTCAGGGCCTGGTACCCTCCTAAAGTCAGATGGGAGGCTTGTGACCAGAGGTGGCCCAGGATGTGATCTAGCAGGAGGAGAAGGTGACTGCTTCCAGGTCTGTTAGTTACCTATGTAACAGATATTGGGCGGAAACTTAGCCAAGAAGGAGGGAGGTGTTCCTGTTCAGACCTTACATTCCAGCCTTTTGATAATTTTGAAAAAAGGTGAAGATCCTCTCTGGCTATTTCCTGTTTGCAAGGGGTATCAACAGTATGGGTAAAAGGTTGAAATGAGATCCCCTCTGAGAGAAGGCAGCAGGCAACAGCTGTCACTTGGACAATGAGTCCTGTGATGAAATCTGGAGGAGGCAAGTCTCTTGGACGAAGTATGGAGTCATCTCATAAGGCATTGAGGGACTGAAAAAATACTAGAGAGCAAAAATTGGCAAGAGGAAGGACTTGGGGCTGAAAATGTTGTTAGAAATATCCCTAGCTACTTCTGACATCTGGCGACTAGGTAGAGAACAAGTCAAGTGACAAAGGCAAGAATATAAATTCCTGTCCAATTGAAAGGTAGACAGGTATGGTCATTAGATGGACAGTCTTCTTACTTCCATTGACCTCCCTGCTCTGGTTACTTTTGAAAGGGCAGGCACAAAGTGGCTGATGTGGTATCATGTCCTATTACTCTTTTCCATGTTCCTTTCTTCTGCAGACTGGCTGAGTCTAAGTGTCTTGGTAGGATGGTTTGTCCCAGTTGGTATTAAAGGAGGTTTGAACTCAATTCCTGGGCACTATCCCTTAGCACTTCTGTTCAAGGCTAGCACTCTACCACTTTGAGTTATAGAAACTCTTGCAGTGTTTTCTTGTTGGAGATAAGAGGCTCAGTCCAAGCTTCCAGCCTGGCTTTTTGCAGGTTAGTTGTGAGATGGAGTCTTAGGGATATTTCACCCCGGGCTGGATTTGAATTGCAAATTTTGTCACAAAAATTCTTTGTTATTTCCAATTAAAGAAACAAGAAGTTCAAATAGAATAAGTAGAGCTTACCTGGTCCTTATCAAGAATTGACCAAATATTCTGCAATGACACAATGGGCACAGATATGCCCAATATTTTAGAATCACATAGTCAGTACTAGCCTAAACAAGACAAAACAAAAAAGGCAAAACTCAAATCCTAAAATTTTAGACAACAATGTTCTGACATCTTTGCTAACAAAGCACATCAGATGGTTGGGCCACAGTTATCAGAGTCTGTGAAAAGAGCAACTTGTTAGCAAGGCACATTTGAATAGATGGATGGAGGAGAAGAAAGCTTGGTGGAAGGGTAAGGATTGGAGGGGGCCAAATCCTTCACCCACCATTTGACCAAGATGGCGAACTCAAGATGGCAAATTTCTAAAAAAAAAAATGCAAAGAAAGCCTGAACAAAAATGAAGCCTAGTTTGGCTAGCCTTTTAGAGGGAACCTAAAATGGGTCCCCTGGACCCAGCCCATGTCACATGCTTCATGGCACAATACAAATAGTTGTAGAAAAGAAATGGAGAGATATAGAAAGTTGGACATGATTAGCAGAGAGCAAAGAGATCCTGAAAGTGAAAAGACTTCGGAACATTTACCATTGCAGAGGCAAAAATTGTCTAAATCTAAGAACAGCATAAAAATATTAGGTGCTCTGGCTATCCAGGGAGCACAAGAGGCATTTCAGAGGGATTTCATGGCTCGGGCATGACTTGTAGCACCCCGTTAAATGAGTAGGCCAGTCGGTCTGGTGAGAGAAGGAGAGCTGACCAGGCAGAAGCAATGTCCCTACTTCCCCTAGAGCAGTCTAGAGAGAAATGGCCAAGATCCCATAACCAAGCAACATTGGGTTTGGAGGTGACCAGCCTTTCCGATTAAGGCTATAGAAACTCTCTATCACGGTGCCACATCTGAACAGAGATTGAGCAACAGAGAGCCGTAGAGAGTAGTTTCACTCACCAGAGAAGAGAAGTGGTGTGGACGTGGATGTGAAGGCCAGCAATGGTATTGGTGAAAAGTCTCCTGTGGTGTCTCAAGGCAGTTTAGTTCACAGAAAAGGAGAGGTTAGGAAATTCTAACATTTCCAACTCAAAAACCCCATCTGAGTTACAGAATCATATGTAAGGAACATTAAATAGGTAAGTTTCATTTGGTAGCCTATGAAGAGAATACTAAACACTTTTAAGGCAGGAAAAGAAATTTATTTACCGAACTGCTAACCCAACCATACATGGTGGAGAAGCAGGTCCAAAAAGGAAAGGGGAGATAGCAATTTGTATTTCTGTAGAAATTCATCCATGTCTGCTAGGTTTTCCTTCTTTTGTAAGTAGAGTCTGGAATTATTTCTTTATGATTGTTTGGATGCCTTGGATGTTTGTTGTAATTTGTCCTGTGGTATCTGTGATAATATTTATTTGGGTCTCCTCTCTTATTTTGTTAGTTTCTCTTGCCAGTGGTCCGTCAGTCTTAATTGATTTTTTTCTTTAAAACAGTTTTTTGTTTTATAAATTTTATTTATAATTTTCTCAGTCTCTATCTCATTAATTTCAGCTCTTATTTCGGTTATCTCTTTCTGTCTAGCAACTTTAGGTTCAATTTTTTTTCTTGTTTCTCTAGTAGTTTTAGTTGTATCATAAGATTGTTTACTTGGTCTCTGTTTTCTTGATATGTGCACTGAGAGCAATACATTTGCCCCTCAGGACTGCTTTCGCTGGGTCCCATAGGTTTCTTTGTGATGTTTCTTCATTTTCACTGAATTGTAGGAACTTTTTAATTTCTACTTTAACTTCTTCTGTGACCCATGTATTGTTCAACTTAGTTCAGTTTAATTTCCATGTGTTTAAGTTTTTTCTAATTTATGCCTTGTTATTGAGAATCAGTTTGATTCCACTATGGTCAGATAGAATACAGGGTATTATGTCGATTCTCTTGTATTTGCTTAAATTCCTTGTATGAACTAAGAAATTATCTATTGTAGAAAAAGTGAAGGGGTTGGCAAGAATTAGACCCTGCTGGTGTATATGCCTGTAATTGTAGCTACTCAGGAGTGTCAGATCTGTGTATTCAGGTTCAAAGCCAGACCAGACAGGAAAGTTCATGAGGCTTTTCTGGGGTTGTTCAGCACCACACTCTGCGTCATGTCTAGGGTTGTTCACCACCTTTGCCACCATGGGCTGGGCTGGGCTGCTTATGAAAGCCAGTATGGAGAAGCCCTCCACCCTACCAGGAGTGAGGTGTTAACCAGTGCTGTTGCTTCAGGCTGGGCTGGGCTGCTTATATGGGCCAGTATGGAGAGGCACAAGCTGCCATGGGTCTGGAGTTGTTCACTGCAGCTGTCCCCATCCCAGTTATCACTGCCACCCTGGACTGGTCTGGGTTGTTCCTGTATGCTAGTGCCAAGAGGCATTGTGCCCAGAGTCTGGGTGGTTTGCCACTACTGCCAGCTGCTGCTGCTCCTCCAGGTTAGGCTAGGCTGTTTACACCGGCAGGACAGAGGTGCCACACTGTGAGTCTAGAGTCGCTCACCACTGCTGACAGCTGCTGCTGCTCCTGACTGGGTTGGGGTGCTTGCACCAGCCAGGCAGAGGCGCCATGCCAGGGAGGGTGAGGGGAATCTTCATGCCGGCTCTTCTGAGATTTCGGTTTGTATTCTCTGGGTTGGCACTGGACCTGGGGAGTCTTCTGTGAGCCTTGGGTTGTTTGTGGGTGTGTGGTCCTAGGAGGGTCCAGAGTCAGGCCACTTAAGCAAGCTGGCACAAAGCTTCACCACTTAAGCTGTTCAGCAGGGAGCACCATCACCATCAAGGCTTGGGGAAGGGTCTTCCCACTTTACTGTGTGTCTGTGTAGGTTTTTCCCTTTTCTTTTTTCACTTCCTGTATCTCTCTGAGTAATCGCCTTTTTTTTATGGGTCACTTGCAGAAATGGAGCATTGAAATCCAAACTCTGTATTTCGTTGGGGAGAGCTGTGGTGTTTCCCTGCTGTTCCATCGCGATCTTAGCCCCTCCCCTTTAGGTGGAGTTTTTCTTAGGTGGCCGGTGGGCCTTGGTTACCAAAGGATTGGTCCATAAAAGAATATGTTGTAAAGCCTGCAGATTGTAGCTAGACATTTCTGTTAATATAGCCTTCCCAAATTTAGGAACAAAAGGGGGTGTTCCACCTTAAAGTATTTCAAAGTGATTAAATCCTTTAACGTAAGGGCTACATCTTGCTCGAAGGAGAGCAAAGTGGAGGATGCTCACCAAGCCATGGACAGTCTCTGTATTTAATTTAGTTAGTTTCCTTTGAGGGCATATTTATTCTTTCTAATGCCTTGAACTCTCAGTTCTATAAATGGATTGCAACTTCCAATTTATTCCTAGAGCGTTAGTTAATAATTGAGAACTTGGGCCATGAATGCAGGCCCATCTTTAGACCCCACAGCTAAGAGTAAGCCAAATCAAGGAATTATTACATGCCTCAGCTCAGCCTGAAAAAGTGTCCACTATTACTAATAGATAACAATACCCATATTTTCCAGGCTTTACCTCTGTGAAGTCCACTTTCCCAAATTCACCATCTGAGGTTCCTCACATATGAATTCTTTCCATAGGTTCCAGCTTTTCAGCATTTACCTATTGGAAATTACCTACACACCTTACAAAGTATTGTCAGGCTAAGGCCCACTGGTTTTCAGAACATTTTTAGGTAGTGGCCTCGGGAAATTTACCAGGGTGCACATATCTACACGTAAACTGACAGAAAGCTTAAGCCTGTATGCATTTTTCACAGGTTCAGTGTCAACATTTGCACACTTATTACAACTGTATTTTTCTTCTTCCTTTAATTTTAACGACTAGTAGCTCTAGAGACCCCACTGCTTTTATAGAGTGATCTCCCAAGCTACCTGATCAGCTCAGATATTTCCCTTTATCTTAGGGTCTCTAGTTTCTTTAATTCCTGTACAGTACTCTGAACCTTGGAGACTTCTTCCATTTTATTCTCCTCCTTTTCTCTCAAAATTGCTTTCAAGATCGCATTGTCCTTCTCAATGTGCTCCTTAACCTGTAACTGTTTTGCAGGGTTACAGGAGAGTTACTTTGACTTGACAACTGCTGCTCCTTCTCACAACACCTTTGCTTGCTCTTCAGCTTCTCCCTTAAGTTCACAAAGGTACTATTGCGAGGTATTATTTCCCATCTCCACCTGTTCCATTGGGACACGATGCTTCTGCATTATATTTATGGTGAAGATCTCAGCAGTCTTTTGGGGCTTTTACTCTAGTAGTTTCTCTTTCTAGTTTTCGACTTCAGTGTATTTTTGTGACAGATGTTTCAACTGTTCCTTTAGCTCTTCTGTTTTTCTTCCTAATGCTCTTTCCCTTTCCCCAGCATTCCCTATCAGAGCATGTGGTCCTTTAATTCTTTCTGAAGAGAAAAATCTCTTTCCTGAGCCTGATATTTTCCTGTTTACTTTTCTTGGCCTCATCTTCTATGACACAGTACTTCCCCAAATTCTCTGCTAACTACTCGTTCCTTCTTTCTCTAATGCTTTGAATTTCTGGTAACACTCTTCAAAGCTTATAATCGACATTTACTTCAGCCTAATACATTATTATATTAGGTCCAGCTCCTTTATCATGGCCATGGTTTCTTTTTTTTTTTTTTGGTCCGGTCGTGGGGTCTGAACTCTGGGCCTGGGCACTGTCCCTCAGCTCTTCAACTCAAGGCTAGCACTCTACCACTTGAGTCACAGCACCACTTCCGGCTTATTATTTTTTGCTTATGTGGTGCTGAGGAATCGACCCCAGGGCTTCAGGCATGCAAGGCAAGCGCTCTACCACTGAGCCACCCTCCCAGCCCAGGCCATGATTTCTTATTGCAGCATCAGAATCTCTTCTTGGCCTCATTTGTGGTTAGCAAGGATGTCAGCATTGGAGTCCTGTGCTTCTGTCAGCCTCTGATTTGTGGTCCCCTAATTTGCCTCATGCTCACCGAGGGTACTGTACTTGAATTTCATTTGATTCTGAGTGTTATCTAGGTTCCTTTTGAGTATTTTCTTTTCATTTTTGACTCTCACAAGTTCCTAATTTATATCTTCAAATCTTTTCTCAACATCAAATAATTCTCTCTGTTTTCTCCAGTTTACTCTTCTATGTGCTTTTAATCTCTTGGTGGGTTTTGACTGGCACATATTGGTGATTCAGTCTTTTATAAGCGTGTTTTTTGAGATAGAAGTGTGTGAATATTTTCTTTGTCACATTTCTTCTTAAGTTCAGAAGGCTCTTTCTTAAATTTAACACAGTTGGAATTCAGAGCCCCATGCTCCTTTGCATATTTCTCAGAGATATGAACACATTTTCCAGACAGTTAATGTGATTACTAACCTGTCATTTTCTATCTCTCTCCTCCTTGGACATTCATTTTCTTAATGTCCATTTTGCTTGCAATAAGCACACTGATCTAGACCTAGAGGTTCCCTACTGCCAGTTGCAACTGAATTGTACTGTCTTTGCCAAGGATTTCTTCATCCCTATTCTGGTGCTCCTACCAAAACTCAAACCCCCTTCTTAAACTCTTTTTTTCCCAGGGTATCTCTGTTATCAAACACCCACTGAGCAACCACTTCCAACTTAAAATACACTTTCCCTCAAAACCTTCTAACTTTTAAAGGTTTCTTCTAATATCTGGGGCTGACTGGGTAACAAAGGCCATATTTAGGGCTCTTTGATTCTCCAGGGCTTCAAGACCTATAGGCTTATAGGTCCTTTAGGCTTCTGGGAGAACTTTCAGAAGAACATTTGGGTACTCACTGGGGAACTGTATCATCTCACTCACTTTAGATTGATGACTTGGCTTTCTAGTAACTGCGGTATTCCTGCTAACTGAACCTGGCAATAATTGGTAAGCATTTCCATACCTCGATCACTGATAGTCTCAGCTTGGGTAAGTCTGGGGAAAGACTTGCTCCAATTGGTCTGGTTCAATAGTGGGCCTACTGTCTGGTTCAAGGACCACTTCAAGTCACCGATCAGGATTCACTCCCTTTTCTTCCAGGTGAAAAGCACCTGTAAAGTGTGCTGACACTTATCCCAGATGTGCTTGTTTGTGAAAATTGCTGTCGCTAATGAGGTAATGAGCCCCTGTTTTTTTTTTTTTTTTCTGAAAAAGATGGATTTTTCTGTTTCCAGTTATACAGGTCACTAGTGGTAAAGTGAACATATATTAGAAAGGGGGCCTGCTCACCATCTCCTCCATATTCCTGTCTCAAGGGTAATAAGGCTAACATACCACATTGTGCCACATCAGGGTGGTACAAGTAACTACTTTTGGTATGGGAGGACTTAACATTAGATGTGCTGATGGCAAAGAATAGGAGAGAGAGTACATCAGTGCATCTTCCTCTGTGGGACTCTATAACCCTGGGGGAGAATTTTTGGATATGACAACTTTAGGCCTTGTTTTCCCATCCTGAGAAAAGGACTAAACAGAAGTGCATACAGGACACTGATAGAACTATAAGCATACACACAGAGACCAATAGCCACAGACACTTAACCCACATGTCCCACTCCTTTCAATGTAGAACTCTACAGAAGGTTCCAGATGACAGACAGAACATCCAAGATTGCCTCTTGAGGAGGTCACAGATGACCTCTGGAAGACGTCACATATGTCCTCCCTAGTAGGCCTTAGATGACCTCTCAGGGAGATTCCAAATGGCTTCCCAAGAAGTGTCAGATGACCTCCAAAGGAGGTCCCAGATGTCCTCACAATGAGGCTGAGATTACCTCTCAAGTATCTCAGATGTCCACTCAAGGAGGCCACATATGAACTCCAGAGGAGGTTCCAGATAACCCTGTTGAGAAAGCCACAGATGACCACCAGAGAAGGTCATATATGGATTCTCAAGGAAGTCCCAGATGATGTCCAAGACGGTCATATTTTTCTCATCAAGGTAACCCGAGATGACCTCCCAAAGAAGCGCCAGATGACATCATAAGTGGTCCTAGATTGCCTCTTAAGGAAGCCCCAATGACTACTTTTGAAGAGTTCTCAGGTGGCCTCCTTAATAAGCCCCAGATGACCTCTGGAGGAAGTCCAAGATGGCCCCTGAAGACCCCAGATGACCTCCAAGGAAGGTCTCAGATGGCCTCTCAAGGATGTCGCAGATGTACTCATGATGATGTTCCAGATAGCTTCCCAAGGAAGCCCTACATGACCTCTCAAGGAGGTTCCAGATGGCTTCTCAAGGAAGCCACAGATGACCTCCAGATGGAGTCCCCAAAACAGGCTGGCACGCTTGCCCAGATGTACCCCTAGAGGTACCTAAATGACTTTTGTCCATGTTGGTCCTCAGGAGACAAACACTTGAGGTCGACTCTCAACCCTGAAGGCTGACACTCTCACCTATGGGGATTTTTCCCTGAGGCCAAGGCCTGATGCCATCCAAATGGATTATATCGATGAGGGTCTCCAAATATTAGAACCTCTATTGTTCAGGAGAATCCATCGAGACACAAAGGGCAAGCATTTTATCCCCCTTCCCTTAGTCTATCCTTCACTGCAGACCTATACTTCCTTCCATGTCTTTTCCTTTTTCCCTTCTACCAGTTCTTTCTTCTCTTCAGGCCGCTCTACTCTCCACAGGCCTGAATTGCTTTGCCTGGATCAGTTGCCATCCTTTACCTCCAGCTCTCCCTCAACTGCCTCTCCTCTCATGTCTTTCCCTTTCTGCTACCACACAACTTCCCTTCTTCCAAGACTTTTCCCTTTTTCTCTTCTAATTCTATTGCTCTGAATAAGCAGCCTATATAAAGTCTGTAACCCTTCTCCACACCAACTGCTTAACAGTTTTCAACTGTCACATCCCAAACTGCCCACAGCCCAATCACTTCTTAACAGCTCAACACTTGGTGATTACTGTCCCAGGCCCTCCTACAGAATGCTCCATCTTCTTTGGTGGCATACTTTGTCCTCTCCAGCTGGCCAAGAGATGGGGCCACACCGATTATCAGACCCTATAGATTATCAGGGCTGTGCTGATTATTACAGTATCATCCTTGTGAACTAATAGCAATTGAAATTGGAAATTTGATTGTGATATTACAAACTCATTGTGACATCACAAACCCATTTTGACATCATCACCACCACGACATCACAAACCCATTGTGATAGGATTGTCATTGTGACATCTCAAATCTATTATGACCTCTTAGCTCCTTTGGAAAATCACATGCCCTTTTCGACATCACAGTCCCTTTGTGTACCTATATCCTTGTTGTTAACTAATGACAATTGAGATCAGACATGCCATTATAACATCAAAAAGTGTTTGTGACATCCTCAAAAGTGTGACATCACTTTTTCTTTATGAAAGCATCAGCTCATTGTGACACCACCAAACTCAATGACATAATCGCATTATGACAATTCTCATTGTGACATCATAGACAAATTGTGAATGCTTATTCTGTGATTTCATTGTATTCAAAATGTGGTATGGGAATTGCTATCAGAAATGAATTTTTGTGCCTACATAACAATTTTGAACTGGGCGCTTATGGCTCATGCCTGTAATCCTAGCTACTCAGGAGGCTGAGATCTGAGGATCACGGTTCAAAGACAGCCTGGGCAAGAAAGTCCTAGAAACTCTTATCTCCAATAAACCACTCACAAAACAGAAGTGGCACTGTAACTCAAGTGGTAGAGCGCTAGCGTTGAGCTGAAGAGCTGAGGGACAGTGCCCAAGCCCAGAGTTCAATCCCCACAACCGACGAAAAAAATTGACATCATAATCACTTTGTGCCATCACAGTGCCATTGTGATATCACTAACACGATGTGACATCACAAACCTCTCCTGTCCTCATAACTTTTGTGACATGCTTACATTGTGATATCTTAGACCTTTTTGCCCTCATAATTTGTTTTCAACCTCATATTTCATGTATGACATGAGATACCAGGAATCCACTGTGACATCATGACCATTGTGACATCACACTGACAGATGCCATGGTCATCATATCACATTGTGACATCACAAAAGGTTTTGATCTCACAATTAGTTGGTGATGCCATACTGGTAAGGGGTCACAGTAGGTCTATGATGTCACAATTGGTTGGTGATATTAAAGTGGCATAAAGGATCTCATTTGTCATGAAATCACAGAGAATATGAGTTCACATATGGACTGTGGTTTCTCCAAAGGCATGTTTTGTCACAAATGTGATGAAATCCTAGCAGGATTGTGATGTCACAGTGTGACACAATATTCATGATGTCTGTCAGTATGATGTCACAATGGTCATGATGTCGCAGTGGATTTCTGATTTCACATATCATAACTGAAATATAAGTTTGAAAACAGATTATGAGCTCATAAATGGCCTAAGACATCACAATTACAGCATATCACAAGACTTATGAGGACAGGGCAGGCTTGTGATGTCACAGTGTGTTGGGCATGTCACAATGACATGATTGTTCTCAATGGTCTTTAACTTACAATGAGTATATGAGTTCACAAAGGGACTGTGGTTTCTCTAAAAGTATGTGTTGTCACAAATATATTGAAATCCTAAAAGGTTTGTGATGTCAGAGTTTGACATAATGGTTATGACATCTAGCAGTGTGATGTCACCATTGTCATGATGTCACTGGGAATTTGTGATATCAAATGTCATATGTGAAATCTAATGAGTTCAACAACAGATCATGAGGACAAAAAGGCCTAAGGTATCAGAATTGCAGCATGTCACAAAAGTTATGATGACAGGATAGATTTGTAATGTCACGGTGGGTTAGTGATATCACAATAGCAATGTGATGTACAAAGGGATTGTAATGTCACAATGGTTGTGATTCAGTTTGTTATGATATCAAAGTACAGGCCACATTTGAAATAGAATGAAATCACAAAAAATGGTATTCATGTCTATGATGTCACGATGACAATGTGAAGTTCTAATTCTTTCATACCACTTTAGTTTTGTGATAACACAATTATCAGATCGTGTCACAATGACAATGTGATGTCACAATTGTGATGATCTCAAAAATGTTTCTGATGTTGAAATGTCATGTCTGATTCTCAATTGTCAATAATTCACAGTGGAGATTTGGATACATAAAGGGATTGTAATATCATAAATCTATGTATTTTTTCAAAGGTTATAAGAGGTTATAATAGATTTGGGATGTCACAAAGTGATCCTGGTGTCAAAACAGCAATGTCACAATGGGTTTGTGATGTCACAGTGGTGATGAGGTCACAATGGTTTAGTTAAGTCATAAGTTTGTAATATCACAATTATTTGTACAATTTCAATTGCTCCTAGGTCACCATGAGGACACTGTAATAACCAGCAGTGCCCCTATAATCCACTGGAACAGATAGTCATCATGACCTCCTGGTCTGGACCAACAGAGAGGGGGGTGCATGCCACTGGAGGGGGGAGGTCATGCTGCTGAAAGAGATAAAATGTCAAGCCCCACATGGGGAGCTGCAAAGAAGTAATCGTGCATGGACATTAGGGAAGTGATGATTGAAAAATGTTATGCAGGAAACATATTGCAGGGGGGAAGGGTACAGCCTATATATAGGCTGCATGTTCAGAGCAACAGAAGGGGAGAGAAAAAGAGGAAAGGCCTGGAAGGAAATAAGTGATGAGACTGCAAGATGGTAAAGACCTGGGAGAAGAGGAAATTGAAGGAGAGAAGGAGATGAAGGACTGCAACTGGCCACCTGGTCAGGGCAGGACAAGCTTTTCCAGAGTAGAGCATCCTGAAGAGAAGAAGGGAATGGTTGAAGGAAAAAATGAAAAGACCTGAAAGGTAGGAAAGGTCTTTAGAGAAGGAGGATGAAGAAAAAGGGAAAAGCCTTGCCTTTGAAATGTGGAGCTTTGGAGATCATTATTTTCAAGATTGGTTGTTTGCAGACCAGTCAACAAATGGCTGGGCTGCTCTTTCAAGTTCTGAGGGTCCAGGGTTGAGGCTGCATTGAGCTCTGGGCATCCAGCCCAGGTCAAGGTAGTCGCCTGTTACAAAATTTAAGACAAGACAGGTTTGTGATGTTACATTCCATTAATGTTTTCACAATGTCAATATGAGGTCACAAAGGGATTGCAATGTCATAATGGTGATGTGGTCACAATGGGTTTCTAAAATCAACCTATATGCCACATTTGAAATAGAATGAAATCACAGGATAGGCAATCAACTTGTCATTATGACCTCATGATGAAAATGTGATGTCATAATGCTATGATGTCATTGTCATTTTGGGATGTCACAATGGGCTGTTGGTATCATAACAATGTGATCTCACTCTGGAGAAGATGTCACAAAGCATTTGTAATTGTACATGTAAATGCAACATTTATTGATTTTTCCAAAGCTACACTATTTTAGAAATTTGTAGGAAAACAAGTTAAGTTATAAAAACACAAATTAATATGATTGATTGCATACTTTTACATTTAATTTCGTCAAGTAAAAATACCATTTATTTCTTCTGTATAGGAAGGAAAACCCTAAATATTACAGTTTGTGCCATATTTCACATTGGGAAGCTTTGTCTATATCAATAAGTTTATTTCTTTTATTTCTGTTTTCCTATTCATAATGCTTCTTCTCATAGGATTCTTCTACGGACTTTTACTTTCCCCCATTTGGGGCTTAAACATAACTCATGATCTCACTTTGTTTGCTAACAGTAATCAGTCTACCATTTGAACCATGCCTCCAGCCCAGAAATTTTTGAAGTTAATTGGAGTTAGAACCTCATGAACTTTCCTACCAGGTGGAAAACCATTATCGCCCAAGTCTCATCCTTCTTAATTACTAGGATTATAGAGATGAGTTATGGACCCCAATAATCGATGACTTTTCATGTCTTATAAATTCCACATGTTTGCTAGTAATTGTAATAGTAAACGACCACAGATTGGGTAGTATTAACACTGTAAATACATTGCCTCTGAGTTGGTGGAACTAGAACTCCAAGATCAGAGTTGGCTTCTTCTGAGTCCTCTTTCCTTAACATATTCAAGGCCTTCTGATTCTTTTGGAGGAGACTTCAACTTAAATGCTACCTTTAAGATTCTGTTTCAATATACAATCATTTTCTAATGCAGTGGGTTTTAGATAGTAAGATTTTAATGGGACCGTATTCAACACATAACATATTACTTAATGGATTGAAGAAAATCTCATAGGAAATTATGTGGTTTGGGCATGGAAGTTGTGGTTATACATTAAAAAATTAGCAAAAGAGGTAAAGGTTTTATTAGAGCTTGTAACACCAGTATGAAGTCTTGACCGTAGACATGCCACATTCTTACCTGGTACACACTTAAATTCCTAGCTGTACTGGAGGATTGAACCTAAAACCCTATACTTGTGAAACGGCATATCTACTACTGCCATACCTTCAGATTGTAACTGGATTGCTTATTTTGAGGTAGTATCAGTATGCCTGGGCCTGATTGGACTGTGGTCCTCCTAACACAAGCAAAATATATTGCACCCAGCAAATGATTAGAGTTTCTGAAAATTCTTTTTGTGTCTGTGCTTGCCTGTAACTGGAATTTTCTAATCTCTCTTTCCCAAGTAGATAAGATTACAGGTCTGAGGCTCTTTTCCAATAAAAGTATACAATTTGAAAATATCTTGATATTGCCTATATTTGTGATTAATATATATAACTAACCATAATTTTCTCCCTCTTTTGTTTAGTACTCTGTTGAAAACATTGGCTTACTTGATATACATGGCTTTGTTTTGGATGGAATCCCATAACAATCCAAAAAATCTCCCAAAAAGTTATGTTAAAAATAATGGAAAAGAAGGCTTCAGGTTAGAAAAAAAAACACTGATCCTTAAGTTATAAATGCAATATATTTATAGTATTAGTCAATGCTTTCTTAAGTATGAGAAGAGAAGGAAGGCAGAAATGTGAAAGATGTCAGATATAATTTTGATAACCTACTAGGTCTCTGTGGAAATTCTGTAGTTGTCCCTTCATGTTTACTTCCTTTCTTAAAGCTTGCTTTATTAAAACCCTGTGGGTTGGAATGATTGGTAACCCTTCTCCAGGAAATGAGGCTGATTTTAGAAGTCTGATGTTGTGGTAAATAAGGAATGATGAGAATGAGGGCAGATATTGTCACAGAATGAGCCGACCGGGTTCAACTGCTGAACACCAAAACAAAGCTAAGTAACATGTCTGGAAGATATATAGATAGATACGTATACACATAAATTTACATGCATGCATGAAATAGTAAATCTCCAGTAGAATATAGAGAAACTTGGCCTGACAATTGTTAAAATATATGCAACTGATTGCAGGAAATGTATACTAAAATATCAATAGTTTATCACAGATTTTACATACATTTTAATGGATAAAAATTCTTCCTTCATTATATATTTAACCTTAGTATATTTTAAGTTTTTTTTACATTGTAGTAGGAACGTATATACAATGCTGAGAATTAGAATTACACACAATATGCAACATGGCTAGCACTGGTGGTTCAAGGTTGAATCTTAGCTAGTTAAGAAATTGAGATCTGAAGATTACAATTTGAAGCCAGCAGGAATAGGAAAGATGATTAGTTTCTTATCTCCAATTAACCAACTGGGCAAATGGATTTCCAGTTCAAATTACATGTAGATCACTGGCCTTGACCATAAAAGCACCATCCCAGCCCTGAGTTTAAGCCCTAGGATCAACAGAAACAAAAACACAAAATACAACATGGAGTTAGATATTTTATAATAAAGCACAGTTTTATATACTCTACATTGTTAGAAAGACTAAACTTCTGTGTTAGCTTTATAACCTTCCATAATAAGTGATATTGTCCATATATTAAGCAGAAATGCTTACTCAGATTTAAAAGTTTGAAAGTTTCAGTATATGTTCAGTTTGTTTTACTGCTTTGGGAGGCTGTGACAAGACATTGTCAAGGTGGGGAGTATGTCAAAGAGAAATGTTTTTGACCGAGAATGTTTAAAATATAGAAGAAGGAAGATGAGATTCTATGTACTCATAGGTTTCAGTCTAAAGAACTTAATCTCCAGAAGAACTACTCAGGTATTCTCCACAATCTGGGAGGAAAAAGAAAGTCATTTTTTTCACACATAGGTCTTTCTGGGGCATACTAAAATCAAATGGCAACAACTTAACCTATGACAGAATATTAGTCCATTATGATTTACAGAGTAAGTTTCCGGGCATATAATTTTTTTCTTCCTCTTTTTTGGGGGGTGATATAAATATTTTTTTCAGAAAGGCAACCTTGTCTTAACCATTACCCACAAAATTTATACTATCATAGAATCACAGAGTTTTTTGATTAAATTAACATAATAGTAGGCTCATTTATGCCAACACAAAATATAAAAACTAATGACATTTTTCACTGAGCAACCACTCATAAAAAATCATGAAATAATGAAGAACAAATCCATAAAAAGTTTTTTTCTGTGGGTCGTGGGCTTGAATTCTGGGCTTGGGCCAGTGTTCAGCTTTTCAGCTCAAGGCTTCCACTGTACCACTTGTGCCACAGTGCTGTTTCTAGTTTTTAGGTGGTTTATTGGAGATAAGGGTCACACAGTATTTTCTGACCAGGCTAGCTTTCAACCAATATTCTCAGTTCTCAGACTCCTGAGTAGCTAGGATTATAGGCATGAGCCATGAAGCCCAGTTCCAAGTCAATTTTTAAAAAGCAAGCTTATTTAAACTTCTGGCTTTTTCCAAAAAACAATCTCATTTTTTCAGCATTAGTTTATAACTATGAATTATTTTAGATATAACTGGGATTATTTTTAATAGTATCAAGTATAATTTTTACTATTACTCAGTATCACACAAAAATCCACTTTAATCGACTTTCCCCAAAGTCAATTATTACATACTATCTCTAACTATTATTATTACATTCTATATTGCATATAGTCTGAATGGAAACTAGTTTGGACAATTTCATATAAATTAGTAGATGCTTTTTTAGCATTATAAATTCACATCTGTGGTCTTAAACAAAGGAAAGAAGATTTTCGAGTTGAAATCAAATATAAATGTGTAGTGTGTCCCAATTAAACCAAAAATTCTAAGTTAATACAGACCAAATTATTACCATTGGAAATAGTGAGGCAAGAGGAGGCAGAATTCAATTATGTCAAACAATGTCTCTGTTTTTCTGCTATCCCTTCCACTAACAAGAACTCTCGGGTCCCAGTTGTCACAAAACTTCAAGTGTCTCTATTAGAATTCTATTTGGAAAAGTTCTTAACTACTGATGCTTTTTCTACTTTCTGTTTTATGAAACAAAATATAGGCACAAAACAATTAAAATAAATGTACACATATGTTGAAGTCACCACAGCTGCAAAACCAACCAAGAAATTGGAACTCCCCCAGGAACTAAAACATGTTATGCTCAGTTTCTTTTTTAAGTACAAAAACCTCAAATACATGTTAACTTGAGCAGAAATATAAGGATAACTGTCTTTCAGAAATAAGGTTGTGTTAATTTGTAATTAAATTCATCTGGATGAACCTAATATAGCAAATCCCTTGAATAGATCAAATTGTTTAAAACAAAGGTAACTGTATGTGAAGTAAGATCTGCACATATTAAAAAATATATTGCAGTATTAAATCACAAAAATCATGACATACTAAATCACAAAAATCATGACATACTTAAAAAAATTCAGAAATGCAATGAATAAGTCCAATAGTATCCATATTGAGAAATAAATCTTACTGATTTCACAGGAACAAAATATGCAAATAATAGAACCCTAGCAGTGTACCTGAGTGTACATAATTTTAAACAACTCTAAATTACACTGTAGATGATTTAATGTGGGTTATCAAAAGGAAAACATCAACATATGATATAAATGAAATAAAAAATCTAATGAAAAGAGAGAATAGGACTAGTTTCTGGAAAATACTGTTTTAATAAATGTTGGTCAATATCTTTCTAGTACTGGCAAAATTGCATGCCTACTTAGTTAGATCCAAAAAAGACCCAAGTTACTCGAGCTGATTTGAAACTTTGGCAAAGTAACAGGATACAACTGTAACATTATTACAGATTTGACTCTGGCACGGAATTCATTTCCTCTTTGATCTGACAAATGAATATATAAAAGAACATAACTTCTCCAACTAAATATCAAGACCTAACTAAACTTATATAATCAGAAAAATCATCATGCAAATCGTATTCCAAACTGGCATTTAAGAAAAATCAGTGATACGTACCCTGTGTTTTTTTAAATGATTTTTCCATAAATTATTTCCTTTAGCTTGTATTTTTAAAACATTGTGTTAAATTATGTATATCTTGGTAACTAATTTTGGATGCCTCCTTAAATTTAGTTCTGAGTATAACGTCTCAATTCAGTACCTAAACCATGAAATGATGATGATTACAAAACAAATGCTAATAACCACTGTTTATAATACACAAAATCTCATAAACATAATTTCAGTAAGCATAGGTTAACATTTTGATATCATGGTCTCATGACTGATGAGCCCTATCTGCATGAGTATAGTTGTACCTAGATTCCTCAGCCTCAATTTAACCACTGTTAAAAAATGTTTATATCTTTGTCACCCATCAGTGTTTAAACCTGAATATAAAGCCTAAGGAAAATGATAAGGTAAGAAATTAGCTTTTCTGGATATAAAGTAAACAGAAATGCAGCGTAGAGTAACTCATTGGTTTAAAGTCAAACTATTTCTCCAAAACATTCTAAGCATTTCCTTACAATGTGTATTATTCTCAAGAAGGGAATGGGGAATGTGAGAAGATGACTAACGAAGTATTGTCTTCAAAAATACGTAATTTGGATTTACCTCTTTATTTCATTATAGGCACTTTGGATAAAAACTTTTTGAATAATTGATTTCCAGGTAAGGTATAATATATCCTAATTGCATATACCAAACTACATTCAGAAAATGATATAAAGTGATTGAGGAAAGAAAACATATTCAACAAATAGCAAAAAGTATATACCAATAGGGATACTATTTTAAAGAGGGCATTGAAAATACTCTAATATAATAATTAATTGGATTGAACAATTTCACATTGACAGCAATTAACTAGAATACTTTAATTTTAATTGGACAAGATAGTCTTTCTAAATGAGCAAAATCTCCTTTTACTTTATTAGGGAAATAACTGAACAAAAAGTGGAAATTAACATATGAATCTAGAACAACTGGATTGAATTTTTGTCTTCTTATTTTCAAATATTAATTTCACAAGGTATTTTATTATGTTATACACATATCCATATAATGTAGCTTGCTAAATTTTGTTCATTTTATGAATTTCATTATCTTATTTTTATACTTTTATTATGTCATCATGCTAACATAAATTATTTGAACATATATATTTTACAATATTTCTCTTCATCTCCTCTCTTACTTTTTTTTCCAAATTTAATCAGTTCCACCTTTTATACCTTGGTCATCCATTTTATTTTCTAGGTCTAGATTCTGCATATGAGAAATCTAGAATTTGTTTTTTACAGTATGGCATATAGCTTTAATATGAATTTTTCTTCTATGTTTTTTCTTGAAGATAATAAGATTTCATTATTATGTCTGGCTAAGTAATATATCATTGTGTGTATATATATTACAATTTCTTTATTTAATGAGTGATTAAGGGATATGTAGATTAATTCTATAGTTATTTATGTTTTATTATGTGGGAGAAAGAAGGATGGAAATAATGAGGTTTGGACTGAGAAACATGCTCTTTAAGGCAGGCACTCTAGTATTTGAAACATCCTCTCAGCTGCTCTTTCATAAGTATTTCAATAATGCACTATATCTAAAAAATAAAATTTAATTACATTTGCAAAATGTGCTTTTTCAGTATCTATATTATTATTTATTACAGTGTCACATTTAGTATGTCATGTGAATATTGGGGTGTATGTAAGCATGAAAATGCATGCATGTTTTTATTTGTAGATGAATCTAAGGAAACTGAATTTATGTGATATAAAGTAAGTTGCTAATTTGATGTATAAGTCCAGTTTGTGGAGTGTGATTTCAAAATCACATTTTGGTAGGTTTCATACCGAGTAAGTAGATGTTTCTAATCTAAAATCATAAGGACTATAACAGTTACTATGTTTCATAATTATTCAATGTTAGTACTCCAGACATTGTAATAAGTGAAAAAATTGCTTAAAAGTATGATGGGTCAGTAGTAAGCCTTTAGAAACTATATATTTTCCTGAAAATCTTCAGATGTACTCTTTGGATATTAATTAAAATATATTTATAAACATACAGATATAATATGATTTTACATATGTTAATATGTGTATATAGTGTAAATATATATTTAGTTATATTTAAACTTGTATTATAAATATTCATTTATATTCAATTCATTCCATCATATATATACTGTGTGTATGTATATGTATAAGGGTGTATATATATATATATATATATATATATATATATATGGTGTATATATATATATATATATTCTTTTTTTAGGTCAGTCGTGAGGCTTGAACTCTGGGCTTGGGTAGAAGTCATGAATTTTGTAAAATATTATGAGGACATAATAGGTTAGTGAAAATGCAATGGAACAGATATATCCCATTGGCAATGTAATGTTACCATTACATGAGATACTATTGTTTTGAAGTCACAAATATTTGGTGATGCCATACAGGTGATGAGGTCACATAGGTTTGTGATTTCACAATGGGATGGGGATGTTACAATCTCATGCCAGATCTCTAATTGACAATTATATAAGTTCACAGGGATAATGATGTATCCAAACGCATATGTTGGCACAAGTGTAATGAGTCTTAACAGGTTTGTGATGTCACAATGTTTCTCAGTGGTCATGACATCTGGCAGTGTGATGTCACAGTGTTCATCATGTCTCAGTGGATTTCTGATATCATGTTATACCTGACATAGTATGATTTAAACAATGTATGAACTCAGAGAGGCCAAAGAGATCACACTGGCAGCATGTCAAAACATTATGAGAATGGGACAGTTTTGTGATGTCAAAGTGGGTTATTGATATCATAATGGCAATAGGTGTCATCAAGGTATTGTGATGTCATAATGGTTATGTGGTCACAATGTATTTCTGATATCAACCCACCTGCCACATTTGAAATAGAAAAAAATCGAAGAATAGGCATTCCAATGAATCTGTGACATCACATCCACAATGTGATGTTATAACACTATGATGTCATTTTAGTTTTATGATGTCACTGTGGGCTGATGTTGTCATAATGATAATGTGATGTTACACTGGTAATGATGTCACAAAGGTTTTGTAATGTTAAAATGGCATGTCTGATCTCAATAGTCATTAGCTCAAAATGAGGATATGGGTGCACAAAGGGCCTATGAAGTCACAAAGGCCGTGCTTTCTTTCAAAGCTTCAGAAGTCATAATAGGTTTGGGATGTCACCATGTGATCATGGTGACACAATGGCTATGTGATATCACAATGGATTTGTGATGTCACCACAGTGATGAAGTCACAATGGGTTAGTTATGTCTCATCAAGTTTGTAATATAACAATGATGTATACAATTTCAATTTCTTCTAATTAACTATGAGGATACTGTAATAACCAGTGGGGCCAGAATTATCTGTGGGAGCCGATAATCATTTTAAATTCTTGGCCTGGCCCACCAGAGAGAGTTGGGAATGCCGCCAAAGGTGGAGGTGTCAAGCCTCACATAGTGAGCTGTCAAGAAGTGATTGAGCATTGGGCAGTTTGGGAAGTGATGATTGAAAACTATTAGGCAGCATATCCGTTGGAGTGAGGAGGTGTACAACGTATATATAGGTTGCATTTTCAGAGCATTGGAAGGGGAGATAAAAATGGGAGCTACACGGATGGAAGAAAGTGGTGAGACAGCAGGAAGGGAAAAACCTGAGAAGAGAGGAAGTTGAGGGAGAGCAGAAGATTGGCATGTGGTCACTGGGGCAGAGTAGGGCAGGCCTGTGGAGAGTGGAGAAGCCTAAATAGAAGAAGGAAAGGGTGGAAGGGAAAAAGGGAAAGACCAGGAAGGAAGGACAGGTCTGTAGCGAAGGAGGGAGGAATTGAAAAGTAAAAAGCCTTGCCCATGTTGTTTTTGAGCTTTGGAGATAAAAAAATTTTTGGTTGTTTCTTTGCAGACCGGTGGGGCTGCCTATTGGAGGTCTGAGGTTTGGTGGTCAAGGTTGCTCTTTGACCTGTGTACCCAGTCCAGGATAAGGTAATCACAGTCCCCTTTCTAGTGTAAATTGGTTTATTATATTAAATGTGACACGATTGTTTGTCTCATTGGTGTTGAGGTCATAAGAACACGAGTTCACAGAAAAAGCTCGAAGTCTCAAAGGCCATGGATTTTCTAAGATGTGATGTGGCCATAGAGGTTTGTAAAAACACAATTGGACAGTGATATCACAATGGCAATACCATAATATCATGTCAAAATAATGCTTTGATACCACAATTAGTTGTTGATGCTATTCTCGTGATGAGGTCACAATAAGTTTGTGAAGTCACAATGGGTTCATGATGCCAGTGTGGCATGGCAGATCTCAATTGTCATTAATTGACAATAAATATATGAGTTAAAAAAGGGACTGTAATGTCTCCAAAGGCATGCGTTGTCACAAATGTGATGCCATTCAAAAAGTTGTGTGATGTCACAATGTTACATAATGATCATGATATCTGGCAGAATAATGTCACAGGGGATTTATGATATCACATGTCATGCCAGAAACATGAAATTGAAAACAGATTATGGGCTCACAAAGGACCTAATATATGAAAATGGCAGTATGTCACAAAACTTATAAGAACAGGACTGCTTTGTGATGGCACAGCAGGTTAATGATATAATTATGGCAATGTGATGTCACAAAGGATTGTGATATAACAATGGTTATATGGTCAAAATGGGTTTCTGACATAGAATGAATTTACACAATAGGCCATAACACTCTTACTTCTATGATGTAACAATGTCACTGTGATTTATAATGCTATGATGCCATTGTCATTTGGTGATATCACAATGAGCTGATGGTGTCATAATGACAATTTGATGTCACTGCTGATTTATGGTGTTACAATGGTTATGAGGTCACACTATATTTCTGATATCAACACACAGGTCAAAATTGAAATAAAATGAAAAAGCCGGGCATGGGTGACTCATGCCTGTAATCCTAGATACTCAGGGGCCTGAGATCTGAGGATAGCAGTTCAAATCCAGCTCAGGCAGGAAAGTCCATGAGATTTATCTCCAATAAAACCACTATAAAACCAGAAGTGGCACTGTGGCTCAAGTGATAGAGAGCTCATCTAGAGCTGAAGAGCACAGACAGCACCCAAGCCCAGAGTTCAAGCCCCATGACAGGCAAAAAAAAAAGATTAAAAACAGGCATTCACAATCTGTCTATAGCATCACAATGACAACGTGATCTCATAATGTTATCTTGTCATTGTAGTTTTGTGATGTCAAAAGTAGTTGAGGCTGTCATAATGACAATGTTATGTCACACTGGTAATGTCACAAATGGCATGTTTGATATCAATTGCCAGTTCATAATGAGGGTATAGTTACACAAAGGGGCTGTGGTGTCACAAAGGCCATGTGTTTTTTCAAAGGTGCTGAAGTCCTAAAAGGTTTGGGAAGTTGCAATGTGATAGTGATGTCAAATGGCAATGAAATCTCACAATGCGTTTGTGATGTGACATTGGTGATGAAATCAAATAGTTTTGTGAAGTCACATCTCATAATCACATAACCAATTTTAGTTGTACTATATCACAATGTGGATATGAGTTCACAGAAGAAGACAAATAAAAAAGGCCATGAATTTTCTAAAATGTTATGAAGACATACTAGGTTTTTGAAAACACAATGGAACAGTGATATAACAATGGCAATGTGATATTGCAATATGATGACTTAATAATGTTTTGTTATCACAATTGGTGATGCCACACTAGTGACGAGTTTGCAAGAGGTGTATGATGTTACAATGGGTTGGTGATATCAAATGGTGACATGTGATCTCAATCGTCATGAACTCACAATGAGTATATGAGCTCACAACGGGACTGTGATGTCTCCAAAGGCATGCGTTGTCACAAAAGTGAAGTCCTAACAGGTGTGTCTTGTCAGAATGTGACAAAATGCTCATAATATCTATCAGTGTCATGTCACCATGATGTAGATGTCACACTGGATTCGGGTATCACATTTCATACCTGAATTGAGTATGAGAGGATTATCATTTCACAGTGGTTTAGTGATATCACTATGGAAATGTGGAGTCACAAAGGGATTGTGCTACCACAATGGCTATTAGATCACAATGTGTTCTTACTATAGTAGGTTTGTGCTGTCACAATTGGCTGGAAATGTCACAATGGCATGCCGAATCTCAATTGTAATTAATTCACAATGAAGATATGAGTTCAGAAAGGGACTGTGTTGTTCCCAAAGACCTGTGTTGGCCCAAATGTGATGAAGTCCTAACAGATTTGTGAGTTCACAATGTGACACCAGGGTCTTGATGTTTATCAATGTGATATCACAGTGGTCATGATGTCAGAGTCAATTTCTGATACAATATTTCATACCTGAATTATTATGAGTTTGAAAACAGATTCTAAGCTTACTAAACGCCTAAAATATCCTAATGGCAGCATATCACAGAAGTTATGACTAAAAACTCATGCTCTTTGGAGCTTTATTCTTTCTTTGAAATTGTATCCTCATTATGAACTAGTAGAAATTGAAATTGGACATGTCATTTTAATATTAGAAACTCATAGTGACAATAGTGACATCACAAACTCATTGTGACCTCATCACTACTGTGACATCACAAACCCATTGTGACATAAAATTGCTGTTGTGCCTTCACATTCACATTGTGACATCACAAAGCTACTGTTAACTCAGCACCATTTAAAAGACACATAACCTCTGTGGCATCACAGACCATTTGTTTACCTATATCTTCATAGCGAACTAGTGAAAATTGTGATCACACATAGCATTGTATCATCACAAATACTTTGAGCAAAAATTGTGACTGTGAAATCACATTGTCATCATGACACCATCATCTCATTGTGACATCACCAAATCCCAATGACACTATATCATGTTTTTCTTTTTTTTTTCTTCTGTGCATTTTTTATTGTAGTATAGTGTACAGAGGGATTACAGTTACATGAGCAAGGTAATGTTGTGAATGCTTATTCTTGGATTTCAGTCTATTTCAAATGTGCCATGTGGGTTGATATCAGGAAACCATTGTGAACTCATAATCTTTGTCACATCAAAATCTCTTTGTCACAGCACATTGCCTTTGTTACAACACTAACCCACTGTGACATCAAATACCTCTCCTGTCCTCATAACTTTTGTGACATGCCATTGTGATATCTTAGGCTTTTTGTGAGTTGAAAATCTGCGTTCGACCTCACATTTCAGATATGACATGAGATATCTAAAATCCAGTGTAACACCATGATATCACACTGCTGGACATCATAAAAATTGTGTTACTTTGTGACATCTCAGACCTGTTATTTCTTCACCTTTTTGACTACATATACTTTGGTGACATCAGAATCCCTTCCCAAACTCATATACTCATGCTGAGTTAATAACAATTGAGATCCCACATGCCATTGTGCCATCACCAACCCCTTGGGACATGTCAAATC
This sequence comes from Dipodomys merriami, assembly GCF_024711535.1. NCBI lineage: Eukaryota > Metazoa > Chordata > Mammalia > Rodentia > Heteromyidae > Dipodomys > Dipodomys merriami. The sequence goes on along the minus strand of NW_027206244.1, from coordinate 486,801 downwards.
TATTGCAACCTCCTCATCAGTATGGCGTCACCAATTGTGACATCAAAACATTATTATAACATGATGTTGAGACATCACATTATCATTGTGAAATCACTGTTCCATTGGGTTTTCAGATAGTATGACCTCATACTGTGAAGCTTCTCCTATCACCTGGTATACTCATATTCAATTATGAGTAATTGAAATTAGGTATATCATTCAGAAATTACAAACTGTGACATCACAAAACCATTGTGACCTCATCACCACTGTGACATTAAAAACCCAATGGGACATCTCATTTCCATTGTGACATTACAGATCACATTGTGCCATCCCAAACCTATTATGACCTCTTAATACCTTTGAAAACACACATGGCCTCTGTGACATCACAGAACTTTTTTGTATTCATATCCTCATGGGAAACTAATTACAACTGACATCAGACATACCATTGAAACATAACAAATCCTTTCTGACATCATCATAATTGTGACATCATGTTGCCATTACACCATCAGCTCATTTTGACATGTAAAACTACAATGCCATCATGGCATTGTAACATTACATTGTCATTCTGATGTGATAGACACATTGTGTTTGCCTATTATTTTATTTGATTCTACTACTAATGTTGCATGTCAGTTGATATCTGAAACCCATTGTGAGTTTGTGACCATTGTGATATCACGATGCCTTATTAGCATCACATTGCCATTGTGATGTCACATTGCCAAATTGATGTCACAAAAGGATTTTGATGTGACAATGGTCATGATATCAAAATGAGTCTCTGATATCAACCCACATGCCACATTTCAAATACAATGAAATCACAGATTAGGCATCCATAATGTGTCTATGTTATCACAATGACATAATGGCAAATGCTATAATGTCATTGTCATTTTGTGACATCACCATAAGCTAAAAATCTCATGAAAACAATGTGATGTCACACTGGTTATGATATCACACAGGGTTTATAATGTTCAATGTTTATGAGGTCACAATGTGTTTCTGATAGCAAGTGATATGCCACATTTGAAATAGAATGAAATCACAGGATATACAATCACAATGTGTCTGTGACAGCTTTCTTTTTTTGGGGGGGAGGGGTCCTGTCATGGGGCCTGAACTCTGGGCCTGGGCACTGTCCCTCAGCTCTTCAGCTCAAAGCTAGCATTCTACCACTTGAGCCACAGTGCCACTTCTGGCTTTTTTCTTTTTGCTTATGTGGTGCTGAGGAATGGAACACAGGGCCTCATGCATGCAAGGCAAGTGCTCTACCACTGAGCTACCTTCTCAGCCCCTATGACAGTAAAATGAAATGCGATGTCATAATGCTATGATGTCACTGTAATTTGGAGATGTCACAATGAGCTGATGGTATCATAATGACAGTCTGATGTCACAGTGGTGATGATGTCACAAAGGGTTTGTGATGTCACACTCTATGTCATGTCAGATCTTAATTGCCATTAGTTTATAGTGCGGATAAGAGAATGAAGTCACAACATACACAAATGAACTGTGATGACACAAAGGCCATGATTTTTTGTCAAAAGTGCTAAAGTTCCTAACAAGTTTCGGTTGTAAAGTGTTAATTGAAGAGCTAAAGTAACTCATTTTAAGATCAAGCCCCCTGAGCTGTGCTGCCCTCAGAGTAGCGTCCTGAGCTGTGCTGCCCTCAGAGTAACTCCCAAAGAGAGCTGTGCTGCCAAAGAAAAACATAGCTCTCAGGAAAACAGCAGGTTGCCACCAACCCTGGCCACCCTTAAGGAACAGAACAGTTGCCAAGGTGTTGCATCAGAAAAAGGGAAGTGCAGTCAAGGTGGACTTAAACCCCCTGAACTTGTGAACTTGCTTGTGTGGAAAACCCCTGAACTTGTAAACTTGTTTGATAGTATAAAAGCTGTGCTAATTTTGTGCTTGGGCCTCTTAGTGGCACTGGTTACCAAGTGTGTGGAGGACCAAGCTCGAGCATACAATAAATGACTCTTTGCTGTTTGCATTGATCGTGGTCTCTGGTGGTCTAAGAGGGGGTATCTGAAAATCGGGTACTTCATTAATGATATAAAAATGGGTTAGTGATGTCAAAACTAGTTTGTAATATCACACCTTATTTCAAATTTCAATTGCTACAAGTTCACAATGTTACAAGTTCACAGAAAGAGTTTGATGTCCCAAAGGCCATGAATTTTCTAAGATGTGATGAGGTCATAATAGGTTTGTGAAAACATGATGGTACAGTAATATCACAATTGCAATATGATGTCAAATTATAATGTCATAAGAGTGTTGTTATGTTACAATTAGTTGCTGATGCCATAATAGTGATGAATTCAAAATGGTTTTGTGATGTTGCAGTAGATTGGTGATGTGACAATGTCATTTCAGAACTCAATTGTCATTAACTCACAATGAGTATATGAGTTTAGAATGGGATTGTGAGGATTGCAAAGGTATTTGTTGGCACAAATGTGATGAAGTCAGAACAAATTTGTGATGTGACAACAGAACAGATTTGTGATGTGACAATGTGACAGTGTAATGTCTAGCAGTGTGATGTCACAATATTCATGATGTCACAGTATATTTCTAATATTTCATGTCATACCTGAAATAATGAGGTAGAAAAGAGGTTGAGCTCTCAATGGACCTAACATTACACAGTGGCAACATGTCATAAAAATTATGAGGACAGTGCCACGGACCGGATGACGGAGGACACCTAGGGGAGGAACTGGAATAGGTGGGGAGATGGCAAACAGACAACCCACACACAAGAGGAGTGGATGCTGAGTGCGATTTAATGCAGAGGATAACAGACTTTTATAGCAAAAATTCTCCATAAGAAAGGGCAAAAGGTTACACAGTCTTGCTGCAGGGCTTCATTCTTGGGTGGTCACCAGCTGGTCTCCTGATAGGCACTTGTCTCCAGCTTATCTCTAAGAAATACAATGGGTTTCGATGTTTGTCACCAATTAACCATTACCTTCTTTTATAGAGGCCTTAACTGTCCCATAAGATCTTTCCTGTTCCTTCTTTAGTAGTAAGCACCAAGGAGACAAAGATCTAGCAAGTCTCTTAGTAAATAAAAGAGAGTAACAGGAAATTCTTTCTCCTAAGTAGTTATCTCAGCAATTGCCATACATTCTTTCTGTTCTAGCCGTGCCTACAGCTTCTTGTAAATCTCTTACAAACAATTCCTTCTGCTGAAGTGACTTTGTGAAACCCTCAATACTTTTATATTTACTTATGACTTGTCTACTAGCCTCCATAAGAGGGGCTTCCAGGGTAGCACTTAACTCTGGTGAGTTAGTCATATTTTTAAGACACTCATCAGATATTGGAGTCATCAACACTCTTAAGAAAGAGCTTTGAATAAGGGGACATTGACAATGAGTAAGTACAAAGAGGAGTAGAAACAGTAAAAGATTAATAGGCACTCTTATACAGTGAAGAAAAGAAAAGCAGAAACACATCTTTCCCAGGGGTTTGCCAGCCTTTCCAGGAGGTAGGCCTCTTTGAAGCCCCATTCTCAGGTTTGAACGCAGGTTTCCATGCTAAGCAGACTCCACTGGAGTAGGCGTGGCAGGACAGGATATGTTTGAGTTGTCACATTGTTTAGAGATATCATAATGGCAATGTTATGTCACAAAGGGATTCTGATGTCAAAATGGTTATGAAGTCAAAATATGTTTTTGATATATAACCACATGCAACATGAGTCAAGCGGAAAAGGTCAGATAATATGATGTTAGGAAAATGAACCCTTAGATAGGTATTCAAATGTGTTTTTTTTTATTTCATGCATTTGTTTCTAACGCATTTATAAGATTATCTCTTTGTTCCTTTGTATGTCCCTCCCCCACAGTATAACCCCTGCTTTTACTATACTTGATGTCAGTATAACTTGTGGAGGAGATGGGGAAAAACAAGTCGTTTAAGGATACAGGTGGACCTGTTGCAACAATGAGAAGTGCAAGTTGTCATGTCGAAAACGAGCTTTACAACGTTGGTGCGGGGGGAGGAGGATTGGTTGGTGGAGGTAGGGGGGGAGGTAGAGAAGGGATGTGAAGGGTAAACAAAGGAGGAGGCTGCAATGCTTGATAAGAAATGTATGCATTATCCTGCCCATGTAATTATAACCCCTCTGTACAGTAGTATGTTCACAAAAAATAAATTAAATTAAAAAAAAGAAATATAATGAAATCACATAATAGGCATTCATAATGTTTATATGATGTCACAATGACAATGTAATATAATAGTGGTAAGATGTCATTACAAATTTGTGATGTCACAATGAGCTGATGTTGTCATTATGACAATGTACTTTCACAGTGATGATTATATTATAAATGCTCTGTGATATTACAATGGCATATCTGACATTTCACAACGAAGATATGGATACACAAAGGGACTGTGATGTCACAAAGGCCACGTGTTTTTTTTCCAAAGCGCTAAAGATGTCATAATGGGTTTGGGAGGTCTCAAGGTGATTGTAATGTCCCAACAGCAATGTGATATCACAATGGCTTTGTGATGTCACATTGATAGTGAGGTCACAATGGACAGGACAGGTTTGTGATGTCACAACAGGTTAATGATATCACAATGGCACTGTGATTTGTCACAAAGGGAATTCTCATGTCACAGTAGCTTTGAGTTCACAATGGATTTCTGATATCCACCAATATTGCTCCCTTGAAATAGAATGAAATCACAGAATAGGCATTCACAATATGTCTATAATGCCACTATGACATATGATGTCATAATACTATGATATTTACGTTTAGTGATGTCAAAATGACATGTCTAATCTTATTGGTCATTAGATTACCATGAAGATCCCAAAGGTTGCTATGTGGTGAGTCTTTTAAAAGCCACATTGTGCTGAGTCCATTACACAGAGTTATTTGTGCTATTTTTTAAAGTGTGCTGTGTGCTGTCATTCCAAAGGGTCCTATGTTCTGAGTCCTTGAGAGGTAGATATCCCCGACAATCTCTCTCTCTCTCTCTCTCTCTCTCTCTCTCTCTCTCTCTCTCTCTCTCTCTCTCTCTCTCTCTCTCTCTCTCTCTCTCTCTCTCTCTCTCTCTCTCTCTCTCACTCTCTCTCTCTCTCTCTCTCACACACACACACACACACACGCACACACACACACACAAATACAGAGGGTCATCGTGCACCTGCTTGGTGTATGGGGTGGATGGAGAAGATTCTCCCCCAGTGGTTGGACTGAGGGGAGATTCGATCACCCTGGGCAGCTGCTAGGGTTGGGGTAAGCCCTGAGATGAGGTGGGGCTGCTTCTGTCATGGCCTGGTAGCCTTATGGCAGACTCGGGGCAGCACAAGTCTAAGAGGTGGGGGACACGGCAGAGGAGGGAGGGGCATGACCAAGAGGAGGACAGGGTATGGCAGAGGAGGTACATAGCTGCTGCAGCCATTGGCTGACACGCTTGTGCTATAAGGGCAAGACAGCCCTCGAGATAAGTGGTGGCAGAGAGATGAGCAGCCACATGCACCAGGAGAGGCTGCGTTAATGGCTGGCCTCTGTTGCTGTAGGAGCATAGGTCTGGCCCAGGAGCACAGAGCACAAAGCCAGCACAGCAGGCACATCCCTCCCACAGGCCCAGGGAGGCTCAGAGGCCAAGTAGGCCCTGAGTCCAAGGTCCCTGTGCCAGGAGTTCAGCTGTGGCTGAGGCACGCTTAGCCCTGCCACCTGCTTGCTCCTTTCCTGACCCCTATCCTGCCCTCTCCACGACATCACGTTTCAAACATGTTGCTGCTGGCTCGGACCCACAGTGCCTCTCAGAGTCATCCAGCGATGGTGTGCCCCAGCCCAGATTGTGGCCCTGAACACGTCCTGCCTCCCCCCCCGCCCCATCCTCTACTCTGGGCCTGAGCATCTGCCATGATGCTGCCATTGCAGCCATCTTCACCTAGAACAGCAGCCTACAGCTTCACCCAGAAGCACACATGAGTGGATATCCCGTGGTCGCACACCTCGTGATCTCTCCCAACCCCTCTTCCCCCCAACCCAGACCCACGACTCCTGCCTCCCTTCTCGCATCCAAACCTTGCCTCACCAGCTCCAGGTGCCAGCACTGGCTCTGCCACAAATGCACCCCAAGAGTGGGAGATGGGGGAGTGGGTGTGGATCCAGGGATCCCACTCCCATCCCTAGTATCAGTGTCTCAGGAAATGGGGAGATGCAGGGTTTGGTGAGAAGGGAGCCCCTGGCCTGGAGCAGTGGGAACCACACATCCCCACATGTTCACCCTTCCTCTCCAAGATGGGTACCTGGTGGCTTTATTCTGAGGTGGGGAGCAATGCCACACCTGCCTTCTTGGGTCTTTTCCTTTTTTCTGGGAGTGTGGGGCATTGGATACAGAAGATAGGGACCCCTTGTTGTGTGAGTCCTTGTCCTCTGTTCTCAGTCACCCTCTTACCTAAGGAGGGTCCCAGAAAAGCCCACTAGGGAGGTTAGGGCACTGGGGGTGAGATGGAAGGTGAATATCTGGGAGTAACACACTCCCTCTGACACACATACACATGGCCTGTTCCCCCCCCACCCCCACCTGTCAACAGTACTCACAGGGTGATCCCATTTTCCAGCTCTACCAGCATCTGCTGGTGCTCCCGGTCCATCTGGTCTCCTTGTCCTCCCCAAGAATCCACCCAGTCACCCAGAAGCATCTAGGCTGTAAGTAGGGAGTCTGTCCATGTATGTAGACTTTAGAACCCCATCTATTTCCTCAACACCACGCCCACCCCGGGTCAGACACCCCCTGGGTACC